>NW_006442103.1:16819373-16828148 GCF_000325575.1 Pteropus alecto
CAGCTACTCCGATAAACCCGACTCACAAATAGTTAACACCGACCGCCTGTGATCCTTACGGCTCACAGTGTTTGCAGTCTGACCACTGATTACAGAAGGGGCGATGTCCAACCTACAGAAACAGGTCCCCGATGTGACAAGTCGGGGGTGTCAGGGGTCGGCAAGGGCCTCTCCGACCATGACCATCGAGGGGCCTTGCGTGGCTCCTCCTGTGCCAGGCGCTGCACCCAGTGCCCGCCGTCAGTCACCCACGGCTTTCAGCAACCCCGTGGGACGGGCAGCGGTACCTCCCTTTTTGTGACGATGACGATACCGGCACAGAGTGGCCGCCTCAGCCTGTTCAAGCCGCAGGAACAAATGGCTGCAGGGGACACAGTTAGCATCAGCGCAGTGGCTGGGTGGAGAGAGAGAGCAGTTAGGGGGTCGTTTTATAAACCATATGAACGTCTAACTGACGTTGCTGCATCTGTGTTTCTAACCACTAGTTGGCCTGGTGGTTTTTCTCGAGGCCTCCCTGCCACCCAGCTCACACTGCACTGGCAGTTAACTGCACGTTGCCTGTCCAGTCCACAGCACCCGCTCTGGTTTCCAGGGGCAGGAGTGCTCCCCTGTCTCGGCTTTGGATCCCCACCCCGCCCCCCTTCCGGCGACATAGCAACCCCTCTGAGCAAGGCCGCTGAAGTCAGCAGCAAAGGAAAAGGCAGAGAAGGGGAAGGGAGAGGGCAGAGGTCAGGGCACACTCAGAAAATTCTGCTCTCTGGCTGACTCCCAGCAGCTTTATCCTGGCCACTCCCCCGACCCTGGAGCCTTCTGGGCCTTGCAGGACAGTGGAAAGGGGCTGGAGACAGAGCAAACTTGGCAGATGCTTACGGAGAGCAGACGGCGGCTCCAAGCTGTAACCCAGGAAGGAAATTCTCCAGCCCTGCATTTTTCCTCTGAATTTCTCTCTTAACTGTTCTCTGGCCCCCGCCGTCAATATCAATTCAAGGGTCTGCTCCTTGCTCTGCCCCAGAAAAGGGCCAGTCCTGCACTTGGGCGATGGGGCAAAGTGAACGAAGCTTGGCGGCAGGGGGCAGGCGGAGTCATCACTACAGGTGTGACTTACACCTCCCCCTGTGTCTCTCTGCAAGTGGGGAATCAGAACACCTATCCCATGAGATCCCTGTGAAAGAAAATCAGAAAACTGTGCGCGTCGACTGCGCCGTAGAAAGCACAAAAGCAGCGTAGGGCAGTCGTCCAAACTGCGTGTAGCGCGGTGCCATTTCGCAGACTGATTCGAGGCAGCGCCACTTCCTGTGGACTTGCGAGCAGCCGAGGGCCCCGATTGTATCCGCTGACTCTGGGTGGACAGCCGGAAGTTTCGTCCCTCGGTGGCTGACTCATTTCAGCACTGATATCTGCTACTTTTTTAATTTAAAAAAAAATTTTTTTAAATACAGTCGACATTCAATATTACGTTCATTTCAGGTATACGGCACAGTGGTTAGACATTTCTATAACTTGCGAAGTGATCCCCACAATAATTCTGGTATCTACCTGGCACTATGCCTCGTTATTACAATATTATTGACTGTGTTCCCTATGCTGCATTTCACATCCCCGTGACGATTTTTACTGCCAGTTTGCACTTCTGAATCCCTTCGCTTTTTCGTGCAGCCCCCCGTCCCTGCCCCCCATCTGGCAACCATCAGTTTGTTCTCTGTATCTGTGAGCCTCTTTCTGTTTTGTTTGTTTGTTTTAGTTTCTACACAGAAGCAAAATCGTATGGTATTTGTCTTTCTCTGGCTTATTTCACTTAGCATAATACACTCCAGGCCCATCCATGTTGTCACAAATGGTAAGATGTCGCTTTTTCGTGGCCGAGTAATATTCCACTGTGTTTCTGTCCCAGTGATCTACTGACGAACGCCCAGGCCGCTCCCATATCTCAGCTACTGTAAACAACAGCTCAGTGCGCATAGGGATGCATGTATCTTTTCCAATTAGTGTTTTGGATTCCTTCAGGTAAATACCCAGAAGTGGGCTTGCTGGGTCATAAAGTCCTTCTATTTTTAATGTTTTGAGGAACCGCCATACTGTGTTTCTCTAGTGGCTGCATCAGTTTGCAACCCCACCAATGACATCTGCTTTCGATGGTGTCTACCGAGAACGTGGGCCCAGCCTAAGTCTCCCGTCACTGGCTCCACTGTCCCTCTGGTCACCCATGCCTTGGACTCTTCCCCTTCCTCTCAGCCCACCTCCAGGAAGGACCAGAACCTGTCGAGTGAGGTCAGAGAGTCATACTCTGCATCTCTCTCCCCTTCTCTGTTTCCACTGCTGGGACCCTGGTCTCAGCCCTTCTCATCCGAACCGCGGCGTGGACGTCCTGGGGAATCCCCCGGCCACCCTGCTTCCTCTCCACACCGGTCCCTCTACGTGCCGTGGCCAGGGGCGGCTTCCTGCACCTCCGCTCTGCTCCACTTACTCCAAATCCATTCGTGACCCCTCACTCTCTACGGAACTAGCTTCGAATTCTCTCCCCGCACATCCACTCTCCGCGAGCATCCTGCTCTCGGTGAACGTTACGACCTTCTCACGAGTCTCTTTCAGCATCTCGCGCTCCAGGCACACGCGAGTCCTAACTGCTCACATTCTTTTATTGGAATGAAATGGGGGTGGAAACAGGCATTTGCTCCTTCCCCGTGAACACTGCACGTTCTGACTCCTGTGTCCCCTTCTTCACCGTCCCCCCAATCTGCCTGTCCTCGGAGACCGGGGTAAAATGCCACCTTTGTCAGGAAACTCCCAGATCCGGAAAGCCTTCCAATGACCTAATGGTGTCCACGCAGAGCTCCAGAGCAAGATCAGGCTGACCTTGCTGGAAGGCGACATTCTCGATGAGGAGTGCGTGAGGAGAGCCTGCCAGGGCATGTCGGCCGTCATTCACACCGCCTGTATCATCGACGTCTATAATGACATTCCGCAAGAGACCGTCATGAGGGTCAACCTGAAAGGTACAGCACCCCGATGAAGAGAGGGGCCGGGGTGGGCAAGTGGGGCTGAGAAAACGGGGTAAGGGGCGAGGGAGAAGCCCCATGAGCTCTGAGTCAAGGCTGTTTGCCTGAGGTTTTTAGATGAGAAACTGAGGCCGAGAAAGGCCGAGGACCCGTGGTCAGAGAGGGAGAGTTAGAATTGAAACCCACACCTATGTGACTGCGAAGGCCACAATAAGATTTCTTCTGCTCTTTCTCTAGCCAAACGTGGACTAAACCCCAGCCTTAAACTGGCTTCCCAGCCACTTCCTGCTTCCCCTGGGCCCGAACCAGACCTGACAGGGGCCTCCTTAGTCATCATTGTGTGGCTCTAAGGTGCTGGTCACACAGCAGGGCCACGAATGAAGAGCTCTGTGACATGGCCCGTCAGTCACAGGTGACGGGCCATGGCTCTGGGCTGGCTCCCTTCGGGCAGGGCTTCCACACAGCACCTCCAAGGGGAATGAGAACTTCTAGAACCTTCCCACAGAAGGAATCTTCTCCAAAGAACTAGCAGAGCTGGTTCGTGGTGGTCTCGCACTACAGACTGATCCAGTGCTTGCCTTCCCATGGTATTATCTTAACAGTAACAGTTTCCCATTGTCCATAACAGCATTTCTTCAGCTCACTACCAGGCCCGCTCTTAAAGACTAGTTCCTAGCCAGGTGCCCAAACTACCCACTCCGTAGATCCTCAAACCTTAAATGCTTGGTGACTCTGAATCATGGCTTTCCGATCTAAAAATCTGGACGCATTCGTTAAAGGGTTAAGCGTAAATCCCTTATCGGTTTGCCATGTTACAGCACCCCTCTGATCCCTGGAGGCCAGTCCCTCTAGGACCACAGCACCCCAGCCCCCTAGCCTGTCTGTCTTCCATGCCCCGCCCTCCAAAGTTAGTCTACTCAGAGACTCCTTTGCTAAAAAAGCTTATTGCCTTGGGTCTCCAGCCAGTAATAGCACAATGTCAAAAAAGATCCCTTCTGGTAGTTTCTACTGAGTCACACACACTCCTAGCCGCCCCCACACTGCAAGGAGGCTGCTAAGAGTTGCCAGTTCTTAATTTTCAGTCCCTCTCTTAATCCTGTTCCCCACAGCTCCTAATGACAGCTCTGAAATCTCTGACAAGTGTTAGAAATCAGTATCACCCTCAGGTTTAGAAAGTACTTCACGACGTACTTAGTACTTAGCTCCAAATATTCTCCACCTCTAGATTTAAGGTTTTGTTGTTTGTTTTTTTTTAATGAGGCTGTCTCTCCCCAAAATCAAATTGCACAAAGACTTTAAAAGGGTTGTTTTTTTTTTTTAATGCAAAAAAAAAAAAAGAAAAAGGACGCTTTGCCCAGGAAATCCTTCTTTCTCATAGGGAAGTTGCCCTGGATAATAAAATACCTCAGTGAGTTGAGTTCTCTACCCAGCTAAAAGGATCATCCAAGGCCGCCCCCCCGCCGTTATAGGTATTACCGCCAGAGGGCGCTCCTCTTCCCGTTTCTCCGCCAGGCTCAGCAAACAGGGCTAAGTAGAAGCAGCTTTGTCATCCCCACTTTTCATACCTGGGAGTCACAGCCAGAATTACGAGCGGCCTGATTAGGGAACACACAATCCGGCACAGAATCTGGAGCTCCAGCTTCTCCTCACTACCCACTAATCATTCGCTCAGTGACTCTTGGAGAAGGAAAGAAAGGTTCTTGTGACTACGTTTTTATTGTATTGGTCAGAGAGAGAGAGAGAGAGAGAGAGAGAGAGAGAGAGAGAGAGAGAGAGAGAGAAACAATAGAAACAACATGTATTTAAGAGCGCACATCACCTGTATGCAACTCCGGGCGTGTGTGTGTTTGAGATGGGGGCCTTTCAGCCGTCTTCTGCATAAGGACCAGGGCTGTCGCATTCCGAGTACGGCCTCCTAATTTTCAAATTTAAAACAGCTTGTCTTTAAGGAGGTGGTAGGGTGACCTTCCCCAGCAGAATGTAAGGCGGCGACCCCCCGCTCTCTCCCATAAGCAGGCGTACGCGCGCGGGGCCACACGATCTAAAAGCCTAGGAAGTCTCACTCTCCAGAACCCGGATGTTGGTCTCTTTTTAATCTGTGCATCTTCCCGTGGCGCTAGTGTGGTCAGCTCTGAGCCAGAGGCAAAGAAGAATTCAGTCCTGGTCTGCAGGGCCCCCCTCCCTTGGGGCGGGGGAGGTGGGTGGGGGTTGGGGGGGGGACGCATGCATGGGCTGTCGGTGTGGCTGGCCCTTTGGGTTTTTCTCTGACACTGACAGCGTGTTCCCTGTGGGCAGGCACGGAGATGCTGCTGGACGCCTGCGCCCAGGCCAGCGTGCCCATCTTCATTTACACCAGCACCATAAAGGTGGCTGGGCCCAACTCCTACAGGAAGGCTATGCATAATGTTAGCGAAGAAGAACATTACGAAACAGTGTGGTCTGCTCCATACCCATTAAGCAAAAAGCTGGCCGAAAAGGCCACCCTGAAAGCTGACGGGTGGACTCTTCAGAATGGTGGCACCTTGCACACTTGTGCCTTAAGGCCCACGTATATCTATGGGGAAGGAAGCTTATACCTTTATCACTTTATCAGCCAGGCCCTGAAGAACAACGGCATCCTGCCATGTAACAGCAAGCTCTCCTTTGTCAACCCGGTCTACGTTGGCAATGTGGCCTGGGCCCACATCCTAGCCTTGAGGGGCCTGCGGGACCCCAAGAAGGCCCCAAACATCCGAGGGCAGTTCTACTATATCGCAGATGACACACCTCACCAAAGCTATGATAACCTCAATTACGCTTTGAGCAAAGAATTGGGCTTCTGCCTCGATTCCAGAGTGAGCCTTCCCTTGTTCCTGCAGTACTGGCATGCCTTCCTGCTGGAGCTGGTGAGCCTCCTGCTCCGCCCAGTTTGCAGATACCAACCCCCCTTCACCCGCCACTTGCTGACAACGTTAAATAGCGTATACACCTTTTCCTATAAGAAAGCTCAGCGAGACCTGGGGTACGAGCCCCTCTTCAGCTGGGAGAAAGCCAAGCAGAAAACCATGGAGTGGATCAGCTCCCTGGTGCGCCAGCACAAGGAGACCCTGAAAACGAAGACCCACTGAACCGGGGTGACGAGGATGTGGCTGTGGGTATTGTCGGGAGATGTCCGTCAAGCTCTCCCCTTCCAGCTTCATACAGAAAGCAACACGGGCAGGAGCCCAGGTCCCACCACATCCCTTCTACAAGATGGCCATCTTACTGTCTTCCTCCTCCCCGGGCACCAGCCCAACCGGAAGCTTCCTGCCCTACCCGCCCCCAGATGACAGACAAGATGATTTACTGCAGCTGCTGGACCCAAAGTCTCAGTTGCTGATTTGGAGCTAGTCGGGCCTCTTTAACGTAGATGTTGACCTGTTCCATTTCTTTTGTTAATTGTAAAGTAATTTCTTTTTAATTCCTATTCCTTCGTACAACTCAATGACGAGAATAAATGTTTTAATCTGGAGGAAGTTGTGGTCGTGTGAATACATACCTTTCTCCATTCTGGAACCTCCATCTCCAGGTATTGCCAATTTCCTATTAGAAAAGACATGGAACGGGGGTGGGCAGAAGGTTCTGGAAGTGAGAACTAAGATTGTCTAAGCATCTACTATGTTTCAGGCACGAAACATATGACTGACATATTTCACCTCATTTAATCCTCGCCAGACACCTGTGAGGTAGGAATTCCCGTTTCACCGTGAGGGACACTCGTTCACAGCCACACTAACCCGGTAAGTCATCAGGCCGCTGAAACCAGATAGACCGACGACGTGAAAGCTTTCACCTTTCCACTGAATGGTGCGCTTACACTGCCCACAACTTACAGCGTGATGGGGAGCGGGGGCGGTGGGCGGGTACACGCTATTTAACGTTGTCAGCAAGTGGCGGGGGAAGGGGGGTTGGTATCTGCAGAGATTCAGCAGAGCCCCTGGGGGAGCCCGGCTCCTTTGTGTTACTTACGTCTTGCCCAGGCCTGTGCAGGAGACGCCCTAGAACCCAGAAGAAGCCCCAAGGGCTACGGAGGTGTGCGTGCCCTTGCCAGGTGGCCCGGACAGGGGACGGAGAAGTGGGCGTGCATTCGGCCCCCCGCCATGCTCGTCTCCTCAGAGGCCTCTGGGACACACCTGGGTACATGAGCGTTGGCCACTCCAGCAGCTCATACACCCATGTGCCGTGCCAACATGTCAAGTCACACGATAAAGCCACATCATGAGTCCCTGGGAAGTCGAGGGACGGGTGTGAATTCCCTCGAAGACTGATGTTCCCCTCGGCCCTCAGAGTACTCCCCCACACCTCCAGACTTAACATCTTCACCTAATCGCTGACCCCCCCCTACCCCCCGCCAATCCTTCTCAGTTCCCCTCAGGAAAGGAGGCCAATCAAGACACATTTGGGGACTTAAATGCTGACAGTCATGAGCCGAATGAAGGCCTGAAACAGAAGAAGCGGCTATGGGGTCGGAGCGTGGGGGTGCGGGGGGAAGCGGGGAGCGCTGACTCCCTCCAGGCCAGAGTGTTTATGACCACAGACACGACAAGTCACACTTGCCATCAAGGTGGCCTCTTTCTCACCTGTGGACTTTACGAATTAAGATTCAATTGAATCATTGCCACAAAGGAGACGGTCTAAGCATTCACTCTTAAGGAGAAAGGGGAAGACACCGTGGCCCAGACGAGCAGGTCTCCATCACCTTCGAAAGCCCCGGGGACAGGGTCAGCACTGGGCATCGGGGTGCAGTGGCCTCAGGTGCTGGGGTCCGGTGAGGATGAAACACTCCCTCCCTGCTTCCCCCCACTGCACAAAACGCAAGCGTCTGTGCCGTGCGGCTCTTAGGCGTGCTTACCTTCGTACCTTTATGCCGGTAGTGAAGGGAGGAAAGGTGGGTCTGGGGTCTGGGGCAAAGGCCCCTCTGTGTTTAGCCTCGTGAAACCCGCGCACCTATAAACCCACCAGGGTCCGTCTCGCAGAGAGGGAAAGGGGCACTGTCGCCAAAGGATAAGGGGTGGGGGTGTAAGCGAGGAGGGGAGGGGATCTCAGCCGAACAAGCATAAAGGCCTCGGAAAGTTTCGGTGCGGCCGAAGCCGGCCATCCTTGCTTCGGCTGCGGGCAGCCCCGAGGGTGTGCGGGCGTCGGTGCCCGAGCCCAGGGTGCAGCGCGCGGGAAGCACCGCACGGGGGCAGCAGAGGCTCGGAGCGGGTGAGCAGCCGCCCTTCCCTTCCCCTGCCCCACCTGGTGCCTGCGCACAGTGCGCAGTGAGTTAACGAAAGCACAGGTGCGTGCTCGGCCACCGGCTTAAGTGCTGTGCATAATGAGTCTAGAGAACGGAGCTGAGCTGAAATTACTGGGAAAAGCCTCACAGAGCAGGTGGGACCTCAGCGAGGCCTTGAGGGGTGGATGAGACTTGGGTAGGAGAGCGAGGTGGTCCAGGCAGGAGGAGAGGGTGAATTGTGCCCCTGAGAAAGGAAGCAGGGTGAAGGGACGTGAGGAGGCTGGCCTGCCAGCTGAGGACGGTTTCTCAGGGAGATGAGGCGCTTCAGATGCCCCACTCAGCTATGGACTTGATGAGGCAGGTCTCGGAGGGCGGAGGCGGAGCCGGCAGGTTGGGTGGATGGCCTGGTGAGGACCAGCAGGAACGCAGCTGAGGCCTTAAAGCAGGAGGTGAGAGGTGGACAGGAAGGCCAGCCAGACCAGCTGTCCTAGAAACAGGGGGTTGGGGGTTAGGGGCTTGTCTCCCCTCCCCCCGCCCCCTCCC
>NW_006442103.1:16828411-16830979 GCF_000325575.1 Pteropus alecto
CCAGGGAGCATGGCGCACCCTGAAATGGATGGGCTATGCGAGGCCATATCACTCTTCGTGTGAATAGCCATGGTTTTTTTCTGCAGAAACTTCAGTGTGTTTAATTACTAGGGGCTGGCCCAGATCCTGCTGGGGGTGTTATGTAATCTATGGTATATATACTTATCACCTTATTCAAATCCAAAAGAAATCTGAATTCCAAAACATCTAGCCCAGCCGTTTGGATTAAAGACTAGGGGCCTCTAGCAGGAGAATTATATTCCAGGGATCGTTCTAAACACTTCGTGTGCTAATCCTCGTAACGGTTGGAGCAGGTGCTCATTACCCTCATTTGACGTGTGAAGAAATGGAGGCACAGAGGGGTAAACAACTGGTTTCTGGAGGTTTTTCAGCAAGTTAGTGGTTCGGTTCCAGTAATAAAGTTTTTGACTTCAGAGGGTTTACAGGAAGATGGTGAGCTCTCATGCCTGCAGGAGCCTGACACCCACAGGTAGGTGGAGCGGCCTGTGGCTGAGAGGCCTTCAGGAGTGGTGGGGAGTGTGATGTGAGCCCACACTCTGCCTGGGGCGGGGGAGGGGAGCTATGGAGCGCCTGCTGATTCACATCGGAATGTACCCCAAATTCCCTACCAGATCTTGACTCTGTAAAGAAAGCAAAAGCTTTCCGATCTTTATGTGAAATCTCTTTACTTTTAAATATTGGCAACTCGTTCAAGATTCTAAAAACAGTGTGAAGACCGGCTCTGGGAATAGGGTGTGTGGGCTAGTGCTCAAATTGTATGTGTAATATTTTATTTCTTAAAACGTGGGTGGCGAGGTGTTGGAGGCAATCTGTCCGTTCTTGCTGCTAGGTCCTGTGTATACGTTATATCATATTCTGTACTGTTCTGTATGTTTGATGTAGGTTATAATTTTTATATAAATTAATTTTGATGAACAAAGGGAGTACAAACTATATATATATACACATATACATATATATACACATATACATATATACATACATATATATATATACACACACACACACGCGCACACACACACACACACATATATATATATGTATATATGTTATGGCGTGAATGATTCTAAGACCCACGGAGCCAATTGAGATTAATTATGAGCCTTTATTAGCCGGCCGGTGACTGACTCTCTACCTGGCAGGGTTAGAGGAGATCAACCCCAGGGTTTGAGAGTGAGGCAGTTATAAAGCCTAGGACAAGCAAGCAGATTACAGAAGCAGAAGTTGGCCATTAGCACAATACATCACCTAATACCACACCCTGGTTAACAAGTAAGTGGATTACAGAAGCAGACATTGGCCATCTTCATATCTTATACAATACGCTTCCTAAACCACACACGAGCAAGTAGGACAACTTGTGGTATCTAAAGAAGATATTTCTTCCCTGTAGCTGACTTAGCTAGTTGGCTCACTTGAAAATTTTCCACCCTTAACTATATATATATATATATATATACCTGCAGGCTGGACCGAGACCTAAGGCTTCCAGTGTTTCATCGGTATTCCTGGTCAATGGGGGCAATAAAATATGAGACATAGTCAGTATTGTATAGTCAAATGGATAAAGTGCCCAAAAGAGGTAAGGTACTTCTAGAAGGTTCCATCTGGGCGGGGCACTCACTGGAGCCCTTACGTTTGGGCCGGATGTTGAACGTGGGGTAAAATATTCCAGGTGGAGGTGATGGAGTCTGCAGAGACACAGGTGGGAAAGGGGACTCATTTTTAGGCAACTCTGAGTGTGGACAGACCCGAGAGCACAGGGGAGAATGGAAGACATGCCTGGAAAGGCATGATGGGAAGAGACCGGGATCGCCTTGGGTCACCTCTGCTCCCTCCCTTGTCCCCCTGAGAACCATAATTCCATTCCCCTTCTAAAGGCCGTTTGACATTTAACTGCTTCACATGGGATATGCCTGATCTGCTCTGGAAAAATGAGACTGTTTCAGGGGAAAAGCCCAGGTCCCCAGCCCTTCCCTACAAGGAGTTTGCATAGTCGGGTTATGGGACTTGGAAACCATTCCGTACTCAATGAGCCACCTTAGGAGATTCTCGTTCAGCTGTCCCTGGAAGGTCACTTTGGCAGCGGTGTGTAGGACGGATTGGACGAGATTAAGAGGATGCTTCGAGAATCTAAGCAAGAAACAAAGGCCTGATTTATGAAACGTTAACAAAATGGGACGCAGCTGACGCCAGCCTGAGGCAGAATGGACACCACTTCCGGAAATGACTGCGTGTGGTCCCAGCACCCCTGTGCGCCCACTTTCTCAAGCCAGAAACCTGGACGTCGTGCCTCACTCTCTCTCCAGCCTATCATTAGATCCTGTCAACGTCACCTCCATAACACCTCCTGAATGTGAGGTACCTCTCCGTCCCTAGCACACGGCCTCGGTGCCGGCCCTCATCGTCTCGTGCCTTCCCTCCCACCTCAGAGAGTCGCCCATAAAACCCTTTCTCAGCAGCGCTGCCAGCGTTGGCCGTCCAAAATAAACCTCTGTCACTCCCTTCCCTAAGACCATTCCGTGGCTCCTCAGGACCCGTGGAAGA
>NW_006442103.1:16831020-16840089 GCF_000325575.1 Pteropus alecto
CCCCTGCCCGCCTTCCAGACCACGTTCCCACCAATCCCTGGCCCATCCCAGGTTCTTTAACGTGATGCTCCAACAACAGGCCAAGACTTGGAGCTTCCGGCCTAGGCGGTGCTTCTGCAGAGCCCACGCCAGTGCAGGCTGTTCCTTCTTCGGGCCCGCCCGCCTCCTCCTGCCTGCACATCCTGCTCAATTTGTTCGCCATCCACAGCGTCCCATTTGGTTATTGCCATGTAACTGCACAGGAATTAGTTCTGTGCTCTGCCTCCCCTGTGCCCCTGTCCTGTCCCTGAGGGCAGGAACTCACCATTTCATCTCTATGTCCCCAGTGCCTAGTTCTGTGCCTGACACAAAGTGCGTACATGAGTGGGTGGGTGGGTGGATGGGTGGACAGACAGGTGGATGGATGGACAGACGGACAGATGGACAGACAGAAAAAACGAGCTGAACCGAATTGCTGAGGTTGGGGGTAGGGAGTCAGAAGGAATGACAAAGCCAGAAAGAATTCGAAGATAACTTCAAGGAATCATTGAACTCGAAGAAGTTAGATCATCATTTTGAGAATCAAGAGAAAGAGAGGAAGCAAGTCAGGGTGTGAGGGGGAAAAATGGATTCATTTGCAAGATATGAAGAGGGAGTGAGTGGGTGCATGGAATTTGAGCGGGAAAAGACTTCTTTTTTACCATTTTTTCACATTTATTTTATTCTATTTTTGATTACATTTGACATGTAATATTATTTTCTATTAGTTTCAGGTGTACAGCACAGTGGTTAGACATTTACCTAATTTACAAAGTGATCCCCCCATAAGTCGCGTACCCACCTGACACCGTATGTAGTTCTTACCATATTATTGACTCTATTCCCTATGCTGTACTTTACATCCTCATGACTATTTTTTCCTTTTTAAAATTTATTGAGGTGACATTGGTTAATAAAATTATATAGATTTCAGGTTTACAATTCAACAATACGTCATCTGTCTACTGCATTGTATTCACCACCCAAAGTCAAATCTCCTTCCGTCACCATACACTTGACCGCCCCCCCCCTCCGACCCTTTCCTACCTCCCCCTTCCCTCTGATAACCCCGAAACTGTTGTCCGTGTCCGTGAGTTCTGTTGGTTGCTTTCGGTGTTATAGCCCACGTGTAAGTGAAATCATACGGGTCTCAGCTTTTCCCGTCTGACTTATTTCACTCAGCGCGGTCATCTCGATTCTCCGTGTCGTAGTGGCCGGCAGTACCCCATCTTTCCATGCGGCTGAGCGGTTTTCCATTGCACATACGCACCACCTCTCCTTCATCCAGTTATCTATCGAAGGGCACTTTGGTTGTGGGAAAAGACTTTTTCGAAGGCAAAACCTTAGCTGCTAGGATTTTAAGGGCACTGGAAATTCAATATAAAGCCTGCGATAATGTGATGCTCGGAGAATTTTTATACTATAAAAATAAGGAAATTCTACTTTTTAAAATAGAATTCTAAAGAAAACTTCCCACTCCCTTAAGTGACTCAAGGTGAGGACCGCCCAACCCCTCTGGCTCCACGTGGTCCCTGAAAGCACCTGGGGACTGCAGGGGAGGTTTGTGAGGGGGGCCTTTTCCTGTTTCCCAGCCCCATCCCACACTAGGACAATGAGCATGGAATGGAGTTGTGTTTTGAGGCATGAAAGAGGCTCATTATGATGGACTGGAGGGGGAAGGGAGGACTAACAAAAAGTGGCTTGGCCACTCTGTCCCCAAGGGCAGGGGGCCCCGGATCAGTTACAAAGTCTAGAACAGTCACCAGTCTGTTCTAGAAACCTGAAGCTCCCCCACTAATTAAGAGTTCAGTCTTGCCTCAAGAAACAGAACCTGCACCAGCCGAGTCAGCCGTTCTTCCAAAATAGGTGCTGGCGACAGGGGGCGGGCCCGAGGTGGCCCTGTCGTCATCTCCGCGTGGACCCTGGCCATTAAGGCAGGAACATCCTGCTTGTGGGCCGGGATGTGAATTCCTCCTTGCACCCGCTGGAGCCTGTAAAACCAACAGTGTAGTTCCAGGCAAGGTGGCTTCACGGGCGTGTGACCTCTCACGTAGTCACAGGGCCCGGAGCTTGATGCTCTGCTCTGGGGCCCACGTTTGACTCTGCAGAGTCTTACAAGTTATGCAGCGACACCTGATCATGAGAATTCTTTCAGCAGTAGGTGAAACAACGCTCTCTTAATCATAGGTAGACGGGGGAGGCTCCTGGTCTCCTCCGGGGGAGATCGAAGTGTCTGTGGAGTTCAAATTGTAGAGCTAAAAAGGTCCCAGAGAGTCCAGCTTTTAACTGTGGGCTCCATCCCCTCCCCCGCTTCACAAATGAGAACACTGAGGCCTGAGAAGTGAAGTGACTTTCCCAAGGTCGCCCAGCCGATCAGTAGCAGAGCTGGCCGGGACCCCAGACCTCTTTGCCCTACCGCTCAAGAACACACCTGATTCCCCGTGGTAAAGTTTGTAGCAGGTGCCTCGAGGCTGGGAAACGCGGGTTTGGGGGAGCACGGCCCATTTGGGGAGAGGCACTGCAGCACCTGCATCTCCAGCCGTCACCTGAACGCATCCCGCCCCCTGGCTCCCACCCTCCGCCGCATCACCTCATGCCTCAGGCTGCACCTCCCGCAGGAAGTCTCCAGCCTCGCAGGGCGGGCCAAGTGTCCCCACTCACTAGGCGCCTGTCACAGTCTAAGGTGGTTGCTTATTAACCTGTCTCCCCAACTAGACTCTGGGAGGGCTCCCCGGGGACCCTGTACTGTGACCCTGTGCACAGCTGTACCCCCACATCGGGCCCAGACTGAACACTCAGTCGGTATTAATGGAGCACAGGAAGGAAGGAAGACGATCATTTAAAGCGGTTCTGGAGCAGAATAAACAGGATTTTAAGGAGTGGAGGGAGAGCTGTCAGAGTTAAGAGAGTCCCCTAAGCAAGACAAAGCCGGACCCCACATCCCCCTGGGCTTGGCCTGGGAGCGGGGGCTGACGGAGGGGCCGGGGGAGGCCGAGAAGACTCGGGGCCGGGAGGCTGTCCTACCAACATCACTGAAGGGGCGGAACGGGGAGTAAGGGCATCTGGGAAGAGGGCGGAGGGTGGGCGTCGCCAGCACCCCAAGCCACCTGGGCCTTCTAGGGCTACCACGCTGTCCCCTCCAACCTCAGCCGTGGGACGTGGGTCGAAGGTGGCTGGGGTGAGGAACGGGGCGGAAGAGGAGAAAGAGAAGAGAGAATGGCCTTCTTTTCAAAGCAGACCGTTTCTGCAAATGAGAGTGAGGGCTCTCGGCGTTCGCCTTTGCCACCCCAGCGAGGCGAATCCCGTGACTTCCCTGGGTCTGTTTTCTCACCTGCAAATGAAGGTCGTGGCCCGTTTCTCGGTTCCGCTCCCGAGGACACCGGGCAGGTGTCAGTGGGCTGCGTGTCCGCTGGCGCCTCCGCGCCTCTGCAGCTGGCCGCGTGGACAGCGTCCTCCCGTCCAATGTTGGTTTGCGGGTGGAAGGCCGAAGCTGGGAGCCGGATCTCCTAGCCCCTCCCCGCGCTCCTGTGACCTGGTGCCACATCTGTAAAGAAGCATAATACCCTTGAGCCAGGGACAGATTAGGAGCCCACCAGGGAGCAGTCCCCTCCCACCTCTGAAATCCCAGGAGAGCTGCGGAGCCTGCCAGGGACTGAGACAAGTTCTCCTGTCACTCTCGCAGGACGCTGTGGCTGTTTCCGAGTAGGTTTTAAGCCCTTCGACAATCGCTAGACGTCAGAGTGTGGAGAGTCAGCAGAGACGGTGCCTCCTGAAGAGGGGACGGGGACCCAGGAAAATCAGCCTCGCTCAAGGCCACGGCCAGTGAGCACCAAAGGTCAGCCCTGCGCTCCCCGCACCACAGAGCGCCCTCAAAGCCACGGCCAACTCGTTCCTCCTTTCTTCCTGTGTCCCTGGGGAAGTGAAGGCCATGGCCTCCCATACCCTCTGCCTCCTGCCCCGGGAGCCAAAGTCCAGGAGGACACAGTCTGCTTCGAGCATCTGCCTCCCCGCTCCTAGAAGCTATGGTACAACACACCGCGCTGTGACAGCCTCGTCCCCCAACGTTTGCATAGACCCTAACCTTCCAGGACCCTTCACGCATTATTCTGTTTGATCTTCTTCCACACCTCACACCCACATCTTTCCACTGGACAGATGAGGCCAAGATCAAAGCTACATGTCGTGCCTAGCCTAGGCTGCAGCAACATGGGACAGTGCCTGCCTCCGTCCAGCGGCCTCAGGCTGTGAAGTCATGCCCGTGACTCCTACTCTGTCCATTGACTTCAACCCACTGAGCGGCAGAGCTGCTTCCGTTGGAGCCTTGAGATGGTCCTGTCGGCCCAAGCTCTGGTTTGACTCAGACGCTTCCTAACAGTAGACCCCATAGAAGAAATGTCTAGACAGATCCCTTAGCGGCCCTGGCTTCATTAGCCTTTCCAAGGTCACACACCTTTCCCCCACCCACCAAAGCCCCGGAAAGCGGACACCCTGATTTGCAGAGGTGGCAGCTCCGACTCATAGTCGCCCAAGCCCTCTTCCTCACCCCGCTTCACTCAGAGCCTTTGCTGAAGGTACCATCTTGCCCAGGCATGACACCTGAAGCTCCCTCTGCTGCCCCCCACCCCCACCCCTGCCCCACCAGCGGCCAAATCCCCAGAGTCATACTTACGGTTTGGGAAATAATTCACAAGGCAGCTGGGTGTACTGTGAGGCAGGGAACAAAACTGGCCTTCCCCTTCTCCCGCCGGCACGTAGAACACGAGAGCTTGTCCCTGTCACACCTGTGCCCCCAGCATCCGGAACTCGCATGTCCGCACTTGGCGTGTTCATGGACCAAGTTCTCAGGGTCTCTGCTCTGAAGAGCCACAGCCTTGGAGCACGGATGGGGGTGGGGGGGTGACTGCCTTCATGCAGGAGACGCCACCCTAGCCTGCATCGGTCGGGGGAGATGGAGGAGGCCGGCAGCCTGGGACGCCCATCTGGCGGGACATGGTGAACTTCAAAGACAGGCACGTTCCCTGGCTCTTACTTATTATCTTTGACTATTTGGGGAAGGTGTGGATGAAATCATGCCAGGCCTAACCAAGAGCAGACAGGCAGCGAACCCCACTGCCTCTGACAATGACCTTCGCCTCTATACACCGTAACAGAGAAGAGGATTTGAGGCTTGTGAATTTTACTCACTGCAATCCCCGAGGAAGGAGGTGCCTAGCTGTCCTTACAGACTCAGTCCTGGCTGCCTGGGAAGCATTTATAAAATTACAGGTACTTGAACTTCACCCCAGACCCATTCACCAATCTCTGAGTAGTATTTTTGTTTTCAAAGCTCTCCCGGTAATTCTACTGTGTGGTTGAGGTTAAGAAAATCCCTGTCTTAAACTAATTCAGCCCCAAAATTCCAAGTTGACTGGACACATCTTCTCTGACTGGAACGTGGACACAGGCCTGCTCACAGCAAGCTCAGGCTCCTTTCTCGCTGTGGCCCAGACGCCCAGCTTCCCTGCTGTCCCACGGGGCACTCAACGAGCACTTCGAATCCTTGGTTTAATATCATTTTCCCAGGGGACACCTATGGTTTTTCCCAGGGCCCAGGAGCTGGACTGGTGGTTGCTTCGAGCCGGAAGTCAGGCTTGGGAAGAAATGTGTGATCACAGGACAGATGGTCTCTTTGCGGAACCCAGCCACCACTGGCCCCGCTCGCCAGGGAGAGAGCGCGTGGGCATTCACACAGGAGGCACTTATGGTCATTAAAAGGGCACAAGGTGCTCTTCTATTTCTTGTGAATCCCTTCCTTACAGACTGCTGCCTCATTGTTTCCAGGAGGATGGGCAGAGACTAGCTAGGAAGTAGCTCCAGCAAAGGCCAGTCCAGCTGGTAAGTTCCGTTCAGTATTACCGGTAGCCATTAAGTTACATTTCTGAGAAATGGAGGAAAGAAAATACTGTTAAGTGATTCAGGAAGATTTTATATATATATAAATATATTAGAGATGAGACCTAACGACCTTCCTCCTGCCCGCAGCCCAAATCCCCACAGGTTGTTCTGACGACGAATGGAGACACAGATCTTTGGGAATGGACGCCAGTGAACACATTTCCAGCATCAGTGCAAGAGGCACGTTGACACAAAAGGGCCGAATTACTGGTTAGAAAGGAACGATGGTTGAGACACCGGCCAATCCCAGGCTGATCTGTCATCTATCTGCCTGAACATCCTAACACATGAGTCAGCAGCCTTTTTCTGTAAAGAACCCGATAGTAACTGTCTTAGGATTGAGGGCCACGGGCCTCTGTCACGACTACTCAACCTCGCCACTGCAGAGCAAAAGCAGCCACAGACCCCGTGTGTAAGCAGGCCTGCGCGGGTCCGACTGCGTTCCGATATAATTTTATTTACAGAGAGAGGCAGGCTGGATTTGGTGGTTTGCCGACCCCTGTGCTCCCAGAATGCGGCTTCCATAGACTGAACCGAGTGACGCTGAGTGGGTGACAAGAAAGGAGAAAGCATGACAATGGTAAAAGACTGATACGGATTTAATGACCAATATTCCGTACTGGTTGCTGAACACCAGAATGCTGTCCAGGAAACCATCATTAAATTAAAACAGTCCGAAAAGAAGGCGATTCTCACATACACGAGCACACACTCACGCAAAACCTGTTACTTTTAGGATCATTAAATTATTCACTATTTTAACAAACGGCTCTAAAATAACACAACAGTGAAGGGAGATGTACACGAACGTCAGGAACGGTTCCGATTGTCTGTGAACACAGGTTCTTCATCTGTCCTTTTTCACATATGTAACAGCCGCCTGCTGCTCTTGAAGAGTCACGTGGCTCGAGAGGTTATCTCGCCATCTCCTCCCGACACGGAGCTCACGGCCGAAGCCAGCCATTTAACCTGTTTCCTCTGCCCCAGCTTCTGCTCAGTAAAGGGCAGCCTGCACGTGACCAAACTCCCAAGAAACCAAGGACACGCTCCACCATCCTCATTGAGTTGGTAAAAGGAGTCTTCAGAGGAACATTTTAAAGGGTGAACCACAGTTAATAGGGTTTGCTTTAGGAATACTATTATTCTAAAACTAAAAAAAAAAAACAAAAAAAAAAAACAAAAAAAAACCCTCCTGAATGCATTTAACCTCACTTAATGCAGATATGTTCCCTGAAGAATTATAAGAAAAATGGAATCACATTTTAGATGCACCATGACAACCGGGTGCTGATGATGGCTGGACCGCTTCCTTCTGCTTAAGGGTTTGCTCACAGAAGGGATACTGAGGGAGTGGCTGACTCTCTTATCCACGATAACAGAAAGAATGAGATAACAGAAAGAATTATTTTACATCAGCTTCAGTCGCCTCTCCTGTTCTCAGAAACTGCTGATATGTAACGGATGCAGGTCAGACTGTGCAACAGTATAACAATGGCCGCAAATGGCCAAAGTGGATAGTCAACCCATGAATGATCAAAAGTTCAATGAGATTCATAGGCACAGACTTGAAAGAACTTAAAACAGTTGGAAGAGGTAGATGTGCATTAAAAAAAAACACACACACACACACACATACACAAAGGAATAAGATGTCCTTCAAAATGGCTATATTATTTTCAGGTGAGTCTTATACGCTTCGTAATCAGACTACGAGATTCAGAATAAATAATGGACACTTGCTTTGCTAGTGTTACTCTCTACTAAAAGAAAACTGAATTAGTGTCTTCCAAAACTATCTCTATTTTGAAAATCTATTTGCATTTTGTGAATAACAATAAACTGATTAAGAGGGCAAGATCAACAGGCATTATACAAGCCCAGAATTCTCAGGATTTTTTAAAAAGTGTTTTTATAATGACAAAAACATGCTTTCCTACAGTCCCCAAAGAGCTTCTTTGCTAGGATACAACTGATCAAGTATAAATGACTGGCATCCACAGAAAATTTGCTCAACTGTAAAAACAATCGTGTGATTTTTTTTTGTCCTTCAGGTGTGTCCAACAGTTTGTGAAGATGCTTCCGTGAAAAGTACAGGGCGACAATCGCTAGTGAAGAAAACAATAGTGCTTTCCACAACTCTAACTTCTAAAGGCTAACCTAGGGGAAGGGGTTTTCAGCACAGGTAACTGCAATCTGTACAAGTCATCTAACCAGAGCCCCTACTAGAAATGGGACATACCTAGGACACCCCAATTAGGTGACAAAGACCAGCTTTGTCAACAAGGACATCTTTGGCCCTTCTAGACTAGCCTTGAGTTTTCATGAAGCGTACAGATTTTCAGTGTCCTTACTGTATTATATAAATCACAACGGGTACGTCTTCCTAGGGGCTGAGCTGGAGAGCACAGAAGAGCAGACCACAGCTATCCACACTGTCGTCAGCCTCTCCTCAGAAGAGCCTGCCACACTGCTGTCCCCAGGCCTTGCCTAACACAGGGGTCATAACTCTGATCTACCTCACGAAGATGTGAGAAAAAAACTAACAATCACTAAAAAGCATAAAGCACTTTGCAAATATAAAAGTGCTAGTTTGGCATTTATAGAACCAGAAAACATTCATCGCTTGTGCTATTTGGCAATTTTGTAGCTACCCCTCTCCCCGCTCATGCCCTCCTTCTGTAAAGCCTGGTGCGCTCTACCGTGCCTCCGTGTGTAGGAAAGAGAGATTTCTACTCGGACCAGAGCCCCCCGATCAGTATGGTGGAGGTGGGAGTTCGATGATCTTCCCCCATCGCTCCAGAGAAGGAGGGGTACACCAATCCAAAACGGAGTCAGAGGAGACAAAGGAGCCTTGCGCCCCAAGATGTGACCGTCTGCCTCCCCAAGATTCTCACATAAGGCCAGCAAAACTCTGAGCGAGCTGACTTTGGCAGCAGGTCGCTGGGGGGACCGTTCACGGCCTGAAGTTCAAGTGAAACGAGCGCCCAGCTGACCCGGGAGAGCGAAAGTCACACACAGCTGGGATTGCTCCATTTCCCTGGAAAGTCACAAGTGAGACCTGAAAGACACACGGAGCCTGGCACACGCCTGGCCCTATGGGGCGGGGTCTGCTCATCC
>NW_006442103.1:16840294-16841378 GCF_000325575.1 Pteropus alecto
TACACGACTGACAAGGCTGCTCTGTTTTTCGTGGGACTATCTAGAGCTGACGTGAGGGGACACGGCAAACAGTGGCTTCGCACCTCTTGGCACCAGGACAGAATTATCCCCACCCGCCTTTTATTTCGCTCCATAACCCTCACTCCAATCACACCCTCTCCCGATCCCCACAGGTCATCGCAGCCCAACCGACTGTACTGCCTGCCATCCGGTCCTCGCCCCCGCCCCGGCGCTCCCCTTCCTCCAAGGGCCAGCTCCCACAGCGTGTGTCCGAGGACGTCACCACGCCCGAGCGCATCTCCCGAACACTTCTCCGCTGGGGAGGAGGCAGGCAGGATCTAGCACCCCAGAAGAACAACGCTTCCTCAACCCTCCCCTTCAGGCCCCCCCCTCCCTTGAACACCAAAAGGCTCCCCAGTCACTCTCGGCCCGTCCGTCCCGCCCTTTCCCATTTCCCTCGGTAGGGTCTGTGCGCGGGGCATCTCTCCCGCAGGTGCTCCCCCGCCCGCAGCCTGCGCCGGGCCCGGGCCTAGCACAGGTGCAGCTTCTGGTGCTGCGCGAGGTGCGTCTTGTAGCGGAAACCCTTGCCGCAGCCGGCGCACTTGTGCGGCTTGTTACCGGTGTGGATGCGGCGGTGGCGGATCAGGTGCGAGCTCTGGATGAAGCTCTTGCCGCACTCGAGGCACGTGTAGGGCTTCTCGCCCGTGTGCGTGCGCTGGTGCTGCGTGAGCGTGGAGAAGTCGCTGAAGCGCTTCTCGCACTGGCCGCAGCGGAAGGGCTTCTCGCCCGTGTGCACGCGCAGGTGGTTGACCAGGTGCGAGTTGCGGCCGAAGCGCTTGCCGCACTCGCGGCACACGTAGGGCCGCTCGCCCGAGTGCGTGCGCTTGTGCGTGAAGAGGTGCGAGCTGACGCTGAAGGCCTCGCCGCACTCGGAGCACATGTAGGGCTTCTCGCCCGTGTGCACGCGCTGGTGCTTCACCAGGTCCGAGCGCCAGCTGAAGCGCTTGCCGCAGTCGCCGCAGCCGTGCGGCTTCTCGCCCGTGTGGATGCGCTGGTGGTTGGCCAGGTGCGAGCGGCGCACGAA
>NW_006442103.1:16841999-16854703 GCF_000325575.1 Pteropus alecto
ACCCCCCAGGGACAGGTGCCGCCTCCAGGGAAGCACGGGCAGTGGCGGCGGCTCCTCCTCCTCTTCCTCCTCCTGGAGCCGGTTCTCCCCGGCGCTCCCGGATCGGCTGTCGGATTCACACAGGCCCGGGAACATCGCCACCTCGCATATGGCCGACTGGTCATCCTCTTCCTCGCGCAGGGCCACCCCTTCTTCCTCACTCAGCAGCCCCTCTGCAACAGATAAGGTGGCAACGGGGGTGACTATACCTGGCGCTCGAAAGGTCAACCCAGAGGAAGCCACTCTCAACAAGGGTCACGAGTAATGAATCCGCAACCCACGGTACCCTCAACCACACTCCAGGGGCGCCATTCTCCCCACCCGGAGCCCTCTGGGGAAGGCCCAAAGGAGAGCGTGCTGGGAAGGGGTCGGGGGAGAGCTCCTTCACCGGCCCCCTCGCCTCCCGGGTTCTTGGCAGCGAACTCTGGGCCCAGGCCCCACTCACTGCCCCCGAGGCTGGGCTCACGGAGCCATCCGAGGCCCTGACAGTCGGCTCGGTCAAGTCTGGGCCAGGTGGGACTCTGTGGGATCTCTAAGAGATCTGCTTACTCTAAGAACTCCCCATGCCTTACAAGGCCCTAACCTAAGACTAAGACCACTCCAGCCAACCACAAGACCACCTGCCCTAACCGGGCCGGGACTGATTTTTTTTTAATGTGATTGGTCAGTCTGGAACAGCTCGTGGGTTTTACTGTGTAAGAGGGGTGGGGAGATGTAGGGGAGAAGGGGAAGTGAGCACAGGGCCTGGAGCTGGTGAGCCCACTTAGAGGCTGCTCCCGACCACACACTGACCACACACTGGTCTGTCTCTGGCCGCTTGTCCCCAAGCAGAGGGCCTTCCAGGAAGTTACTGGATATGAAAGGGCATGTGCTTGTGTGCACAGGAGCAGGGAGCCTGGAACAGTCACAGGGGAAGGAATGTAACCTCACGGTCCTGGCCATAAGGTATTTCGGCTCATTTTCTGTCCCCAGGGCATACACAGAGCAGGATACAGGAGCAGAAGCCTGAAGACAGAACGGAAGATGGCTGGCGGCCCAGCGTGTATTCTTTCCAGGTCAGGAATAGCAAGGGGATAGAGGGGGCCTTGGACACTCTGGGTGTTAGCCACATTCCACATGAACCCGGGCAGGTCAGTCCGCCCCCACCACGAGTTTACTTATCTCCAGACCAGATGAATACGGTAACTGTGAACATCTGAAGGCTTTGTTTTAAGCAGCACTGAGCCTGGTCAGCCTTTATATGCAGCAAGGCACCTAACTCTCCCAGCGACTCCAAGAGGCAGCTTCTAAAATTACCCAAGTTCCCTCTTGTGTTGTTACAAGTGTTGATCTATAGCAGTCAGTGTTCTGTAGACTGTGAAGTGCTGTGCCAGTGAGTCCCTGTTCACAGCACAGCCACCTCAGGCCCGACTGAAGAAAAGATTCCTCGGGCTTAAGACGGCGCAGGACCTGCCCTTGGTCTCTCGAGCGCTCCCTCGCAAGAACGCGGCCCCCGCTCTTGTGGGACTCGGGCAGCCAGACCTGAACGTGAGTGGGGCAACTTCCACGGACACGGCAGCTTTGTCCTCACCTGTGCAGAAGTCAGACACTAGTTCCCGCTCCTCCGAGGCCCCTCGTGGAGTGCCATCCTGCGGGTTGGAGCCCATGTCCTCCTCCGGGTGGCCGCCTCTCTTACCCACGTCCTGTGCATCGGAGCTGTCTTCACGGTCCCCTCCCCTGTCTTCAGAGTTCTCAAAGTCAGAGCCCATCCCTTTGTCTTCTGAGTCTGGGGCTTCACACACACCCTGTTTGTCGTCTTGTTCCATCCGGGAGGGACGGACGAGGGAGGTGACCAGGGACTCCTGCTCCAGACAAAACATACAGATAGAAGTCATGTCGGTCCAGCCTCATCCGCTCACCTAGTTTGGCTTTGATTTCATGAAAATCAGCGGCACAGGCTGATAAAATGCACAGCGTTCCAAGCCCCAGATGCAAATCTCTGCTCTGCCTCCCATTTTAAGGTAAACGGAACCGTGTGCCCAGGAGGCTGGTCTGGGTGGCAGAGAAACAGTGACAACTCATCTGAGGCCACAGGCCACCTCTCACTGGACCACAATGTGAGCTTCCATCTGTGAGGTAAATGAGTCTATTAACATGGCTTTCCAGTTTTAATCAGGGGTGACCAAGAATATTCCCATTTTACAACTGAGAAAACGATGCTCAACAACAAGACCTCAGTGGCCTAGGCCTAACTCGTAAGCAGTGAAGGGGTTCAACTAATTGTGCTGCCTCAAAGTTCCATGCATTCCTCACTCTTAGTAAAGCTCCTCCTCTTCTAAATCTGTACAATTTGTATCTGTTAATTATACCGCAATAAGCTGGGGGAGGCGGGGGGAGCCTTTCCCTCCTCAAGCCCATAGCAGTCTTGTGGGGATTTTAGCCAGTGGGGAGTGAGCATCTAAGGAGCTAGAGGAAAAGGGCATTCAAGACACAGGGAGATCAGAAGCACAGAATGCTAACTTCTTCCCTAAGACCAGGTCACCACCAGCAGCACCAACCTGGCTTCAGTGTGCTGCTTTCCTGTGGGTGGCAGAGATGCACGGGCCGTGTACATCAGAAGCCATCCCTGTAGCCTTATTACAGAGTGTGCCTTGTTACACACTTTAATTGCTGAGCCCTTCACAGAGCATGTCGCTGGCATAATCGGTAACCACGCCACAGATCAGGCCAGCATGGGAACTGTAAGGAGAAAATGACCTCAGAGGCCTAAACCTTCTGTCGATGTCAAGTTTACATTTCAAATTTAAAGGGCCCCCTGCCAAGTCTGAGCAGTCGAGCCAAAAATAATTTACTTCTGCCATCCATCACTCCTAACAGCTTAGCTCAAGGCAGCAAGGCAACTTTTAGGGGTCAAGGATCTCGGACTAAGACTTTGAAGTGTCTGGCTCGCTCTGCCTTGCAGCCTGCAAACAAGACTTGCAAGAACATGGCTGAGCAAGATGCTCCTTCCTGGCCTGGGAGCTTCTCCTGCCTCCATTGAGAGGGCTTTGCCGAGGCAGCACTGGCTCTGCAGAGACTTCCAAGTAGAACAGCAGTTACAGGCAGCAGCCAGCCCAGCTGGGCCAGCTACTCTAAACCCCGAGGAAAGTCAACTGACCTCTCCTGGCTTCGGTGTCCTCATCAGTGCAAGGTGGATGTTGCTACTTAACCTTTCTCACGGGGAGGGTGTCGGGAGGAAACAGTACAGAGCACATCGGAAAACACCGCGGAGAGGAACTGCTGTGCACACGTGACTTCCTAATGCGATACACACGTCATTTCTGTACGTCCCGATGCCATTCCAGCACACCTTGAAGGCACACCGGCACCGCCATACTTCTGTCAGACTCCTCGCCTTAAATAGCACATCGCAGTCTTTCTTTCTCAGAGATACTCTACTCCCTGGATTCCAGTGCAAAATCAAGCCCTCTCCTTAAACATCACAGGAAAATGGGCTGTGCCTGCGACTGGTCGGTCAGTGGTGTCCGCGAAGGCAGCTGAGTCCCTTTAGGATGCATGCTGTTTAAAACGCCAGGATCGGACTGTAGGAGAAAATCCCATTAAAGCCGTAAACCTTTAAAGAGGTCCATCCCACAAAGGGCTGTGAAGCCCGACTCACTCCTACCCATCACTCTCTTGCCTCCTGGAGCTCAGGCCCTGTAGCCAGGTACATCCCTTGAGTCTGCAGGTAGAATACACCCGAAGGTGTGGGGCGGAGAGCTAAGAGTAGGGTCCTCAAACATGTGACCTGTCGGTTTGCTAGTGGCTAAAAGCAGCAGACAGGTGAGGGGAAACTGAAGGGGGACCTAATCAATGGTTTCTGCCAACCGAAGACCAACGAGAAGAATATTACGTCAGTCAAGTGTGTGACCAGAAGCTGATAAACTAAAATGGCAGGGTATGGGGCCCGGAAGTGACTGCAGCCTCCACCCTGAAGGGCAGAGTTTAGGGTCCACCCTGGGGAGCAAGGAAGCTGAGGGTGTCACCCCTAAGACTGTTGAAGAAGGACAAGGCACCTCCTTAGAAAGCACCTCAGACATAGCAAGAACGGAACAAGAGAGCTTTCTGATTTGTGATTTCTGGATCCAAGAGAGAATTCATACGAGAGATAGTGTGTAAAAGAACATGGATTTTCTAGATTCAAGGGAGGAGTAGGAGGAAAAGGCACACTTAGGTCTGGCGTATAAAAGTTCAGTGATGCCACACTCAGAATGTCCCCAAAGGGACAATGCCTGCGTCCCCATTCGTGCCGGGGGTGGGGGGACAGGGATGCTCTGAAAAGAGGGGGAAGCTCCTGTCAGCTAGAGAGACACCATTCACTGTACAACATCTATTCAGATGGATTTAAAAACGCATCGGGTTCGTGCAAAACTGGATCTCCGCACACCCCACAATATGGACCGGTCCCGTTCACGCCCACACATCATGGGGTCGTAGGCAGCATCAAGTAATGAATAAGGCTCCTTAGAGGCCAGGACAGGCAGTCACAATACATTAGATGAAAATTGGCTTAAAAATAACCCCTTTGTGTTTATTACACATGCAAACTAGCATATGTATTTATACAAGTATACACAGGTTCACAGAGGAAAACCAGATTATTTCTTAAAATATGAAACATCTCTCAGTCACTTCTAGGGGCTTTGCCATCATTTAATCTTCACAACAGCCCGGTGAGGCAGGGTACTCCAACTTCAGAGACAAGGAGATAGGCATAGAAGTTAGTGGCTAACTCGGGGTCATACAAATCTTAAGGGGCAGAGCAGAGATTCGAAGCCCCATGACCCAGCTCCAGTGCCCACATTCTTAACCAGAAGCTGGTGTGTTGTTAGGGACCAGCTTTTCTTTTTGTGAATATCCGTATACTCTACAGTAAAGATGTATTTCTTATCAGCAAAAAAGCCAACTTTGTGTTTAATGTGATATTAAAGGACAACTTATTCTAGAAGCATCAAAAAGGAAGTCAAGGACAAGTGGTGACGGCCTCAATCCAGAAAACTTAATTTTCAGAAACGTTCTCTAGATACCGTGGTGTAACTGAAGTGTCGGTTGACAGATAGCTAAGCACATTTTGTTCAAACTCCTTTCTCATTCATTCTCAAAATAAAAAATGGCGAGATGTTTTCTTGAGCGAGGCCAGGGTCAGATAATGAATGGGTGGCAGGGCGCTTTGAGAACCTTGGGGCTCGTCTGACCTAGGTTCAAATCCTCTGCTCTCCATCAGCCACTTTACCTTGTGCAAATCACTTAACCTTGCTGAACCTCAGATTCTGTACCCACAAAAACAAGTGTGCTGCCACCTACCGTATAAGATTAATGTCTGTAAAAGCAGCTGGCACACAGTAGAGACACCATGGTAGTTACAATATTATAAAACTTAAGCCAAATTCTTGATTTAAAAAATTATATACATGTACACCTCCCACCACCACCACCACCAAATTGAGGGTCACAGTTGTAATTACCAAGAATGGTCTTCGGCCAGTACAAGCAGAGCTTCCTCTGGTCTGGCTGCCAAATTCTCTATTAATGAATAGCCCACCTTGTAGAGACGAGAACCAGCGGAGAAAGGATCAGCTCTGTGTTGGTTCGGGAGGCTGATACCCCGTCCTGTATACAGGACGTGTCAGTCTAAGGCTGGACGAGGTACACGGTTCAATAAACCCTGACTCAGACCATCCACGAAGGAGTTGTTCTCCCCCCAGTAAGAGGGAACCCAAGTCTAAGGGGAAAAACGAACACACAGAAGGAACGGTGGGAGCAGTCGGGCAGACGAGGTGAATTCCGCCTCTCGTTCTAATCACTGAATTAGCAGCAATGGGAGAGAAGCCCTGGTTCTGGGCCGGCGCGGCCACCGTACTGTGACTCTGAGTATGTGCCGAGCCCCCTCTGGGCTTCTGTTCAATGGGGAGGCTGGGTTTAATGTAGGCGTGCCCTTTTCTAGCTTGTCGTAGGACATGCGGGACAGTTAATCCAGGGTGGCACCGTTATCAGTTTAGTAGACATTCTCAGTGGCAGCCTGCTTACTCAACTCGCACGGCAAGCTGTTAACTCACTCCCCAAACACCCACCAGCAGCAGCACCCCAGCAAAACCTTCCTCCCGGATGCAGAGCCTTCAGGGTGCGGTCTGCCAGCTCTGCCAAGACCTAGTTTTTAGAACTGGCGGTATTTTCACGTCTGCCTCCATACCCCATACCCCCCTCCATGCCCCAAAAAGTGTGGTACCCTATGATGTCACTAGGAAAATAAATGCCCAAGTGCCTTCTAGACAAATTCAACCCCATTTGAAAGACTAATCAGGTCAGTTCGAAGACACTGCTATGGTGGAAGCAAATGTGATAGGCCGTATGTCGGAAGGAGGGAGGGAGAGAGGGAATGGGGGGGCGGCGGAAGTGAAGCCAGTAGCAGAGCCACATTGGAATGTCACCTGAGTATTGGCACATTCTCCCCATGGCGCCCCCTGGGCCTACCTGTAAAACCTTTCCAACAGCAAGAGCCCACAGCGCTGTATGCATCCAACCTCACTGTCTGTGAAGGAGCTGGGGCAGCAGACCAGTGCATACCTCTCCCCCTAAAAGACAAGCCACCGGCCGGCTTTCTGGGGGGGCGTTTGGCACAGCGTCCCACGCTGTCATGCTGCCTTCTGGCCAGGATGGCTGGGGAGCGAGGTGCTGTGAGCTGGTCTCGCCCTGGACAGACCAAGGCAGCTGACGTGGCACTTGAGCAGATCCGTCTCATCTGCCTCCAATAATTCCGTGAGGGTCCCCTCTCCCCGCACCCTCCAGCCCCGTTCCCCATGTGAAGGTAACGGAGGCTCAGCAAGCTGAGCTGCAGGTGACACAGCTCGCAGGGAGGGTCAGGACCCAAACCGGCACCTCTGGGCTCCGTGCCATCGCATTTCCCATTCCGCCGGATCCTACTCCGGACGGAAGCGGCAGGCTAGGGCATGTCGCCCACCTGGACAGAGGCGGCTCACCTGGCAGCCCCAGCCTGCAGAACGGCCAGCCAAGCGGAGGCAGCGGCCAGAACGCAGCCCTCGCCCCACCCCTCAACCCCCCTGGGCCGCGCGGGGCGGGGGAGTCATGTGCCGCGGCCACAGCCGGGTGGCCGCCAGCCAGGCCGGCAGGGCTGTCATGTCCGGGGAAGGAAGCGGCCAGGCGGCTGGCCAGGAGAGGCTCCCTCTCCGCGTCCTCCTTGGGCTGCAGCTCCTTTCCTGTCCGCCTGTCCTCTCGCGGGCCCCAGCCTAACCTCCCTGCCCCCCACCCACAGGCCGAGGCTGCCCCCTCACCCCCCACGCCCGGCGCCCCACACTCTCTCCCGGGGGGGTGGGGAGATGGTTTCCACAGCAGAGTCCAGGCTGGGCCGCCCGCCTGGGTAGAAAGAAGGCTGGAAAACGACTGAAGTCTGCAGTTCCAAAGGCTGAACTCATGACCACTACCAGGGGGCTGCCCAGGGATTCCAGGGGTTAATCATTTGTCAGTCTTCAGCACCGACGGGGTAAAAAGTCACCTCGCTTCCAAGGTACGGCCATCAGTGTCCTGTCTCCTCACCCGTGACCCTGTATGTGGTCAGAAAACACCCAGAGCAGACAAGTCCACCTCCCGCGTTTGCAGGGGGTGTCTCCGCTGAGCAAGAAGGATACCTCCCACCCACGGGGACAGTGACTTCCCCGGACCCACACCCAGCCTGTCCAACCCAAAACACCAGCCTCCCAGGTGGCAGACTGCTTGCTGCAGGAGATGAATGTTAATCTCAGACAGGGACAGCCAGAAGAGCACTGCAGCTAATTACTGACCACGCCACACAGGAGACGCTGAAATAACATGGTTTCTTCCTTCTGCTGACTGCTTTTTCACCTGGACAGGGAAGCCTGAGTTGAAAAAGGGGAAACCAAGGCAACCGAGAAATCAACTTACAACCCCACTGGCCAGACAGAGCTAGTCTGAGACCCCTTCCAATCTCTATGATCAAGAATAGCACAAGGACCTCGGGGCAGGCATTTCCTGTCTATTAGTGGAGCTGGAGCCCCTCGGTTTGGCCAGAGGCCCTCAGCCGATTACAGCTGCCAAGCCTTCGCCATCACCTCACTTCTGTAACGTAGAGATTCGGAGCGCCCTCAAAGTCAGACCACCTGCCCTCAGACGGGAAGGCACGAAAGCTGAAGGTTTTCATGCAGGCACTTACTCGTCCACATTTAACTGATGAGAATGTTCCACCCGATGCGCAGAGGACAGACACTCTGTTCCTGATTCTTCCTCCGCTGGGCTTGGCAACGTAGCAGCACCGCTGCCTGTATACAACCCCGGCTTCTTTTCCCACCTAGCGCCTGGGCAGGCCTCGGAAGAATTCTCGTCAGCGACCTCCTCGGCAGCTGGCTCAAATGTTCAACTTCTGTATTTCACGGAATCGTAAACTTAGGTATCCTTTATCTCAAACTCTTTCTACAGACAGGAAACTGAGGCTCAGAGAGGGAAAATGACCTGGTCAGGGACTGAAAGGCAGTTTCCTGGAAGAATTATGGCCAGAATCTCATTTTTTCTGATGGTCTCGCCAATGATCTTTCCATCTCTCTAATATAAAACCACTTCGAAAACAGACAGCCAAATAATGGGACATACAATTTACCTGGCTTTTTTTGGGCGAGGGGAGGGCATACTATTTGTAAAGATTCTCCAGAGAAACAGAACCAACAGGATGTGTATAGAAGGGAGTTGTGGTAAAGAATAGGGTCATGCGACAATGGACACAGGCAAAGTCCAAGTCCAGAATCTGCAGGGTGGGCCAGCAGGCTGGAGACCCAGGAGAGCTGATGCTGCAGTTCCAGTCCAAAGGTTATCTGCTGGAGAATTCCTCCTTGCTCACGAGAATCAGTCTTTTTGCTCTAGTCAGGCCTTCAGCTGATTGGCTGAGGCCCACCCACATCACGGAGGGCAATCTGCTTACTCAGGGCTCACCGATTTAAATGTTAATCTTATCTAAAAACTCTGTCACCAAAACACCCAGAATGTTTGACCAAATGTCTGTGTCCCTACTGGCCCAGCCAAGCCGATGCATCAAATTAACCATCACACACACTAGAGCTAAAAAATGTAGTCTGCGACAATCTCATCGTACATCAAATTTTACCCATAAAAATATCTTATTTTGCAATAAAAACATTACTATGTACAGGTCGACTGGAGTCTCAGGTGTATGCCCTGTGGAGGGCGAGCAGGGAAGAATCGAGATTAATCTTAAAGGTCTACACAGACACGTGTGTGTGCAGGCACACACCTCCAGAGCAGAAGGGGATGCAGTTCAATAATCTAGCGTGGAAGGACAAAGGAAAAATAGAGTCAGACTGCACAGGGCGGGGCGTGTGTGAGCCATGGGAGTTGTTAACAAGTGGCTTTGTTCTGGGAGAGGTGATGCTAGCATCTCACATTAAGGTTACCAGATGGGGCCAGGGGACCTCAGGAAGCCTTTTCCAACCCAGACGATTCTGTGATCACATTTCCACTGGAATGAACAGTCCCCAAGAGAATGTTCATCACTGCAAACAGGGAGAGGAGCGTTGGGACCAAGGGTTTGAGGCGCGCATTCGGTTACTCCCGTTTCCCGCGACAGATTCGACAGGAAACACTGCTCTTCCAGCCCTCTGCCCAAAATAACTGCGTGGCGTCGTCGATGAGGAATGGCTGGCCTTACCCTGCCCAGTCCATTTCAGCAGTGGGTAAGTGACGCCTCCGCATATAATCTGCCAAGGTGTCTTCCAACAAAGAGAAAGCAGGAATAAAAAAATGCAGAGGCATCACCTGATGTTTCAATTTTCCTGCCCAATTAAATTTTGAACTCCAGAGCTACATTGTTTTCAGCATAAAGTGAAACAGAGACACCTAAAAACGTCTTCTTAAAAATTATATACTGGTGCTACTCTTACTTCTTTAAAAATAATATTATTAGCAAAATCCAGGTCATAGTTAACTGTAAGAGACACATGATCCAGTTTCTTTAACGAAGACAAAAATGGCAGGAAAAAAATAGAGAGGGAAACCTGTAAGTCAAAAAACTTGACATGTATCAGCTAACCTCAGTATATAGGCCTTACTGAATCCCAATTCAACGAAACTACAAAAACAAGTTATAAGACGATTGGGGAATTGTGAATATTGATTAGATATTTGTTATTATGGAACTGTTTGTTCTTTAACGAGTTTAATGGCACTGGGGTTAAGCTCGCAGAGAGTGCTTCTATCTTTGAGATACACAATAAAATATTCACAGGTGAAACGGTATGTCTGGAATTTGCTTCATTTGAAATGACGCCTCGCATTCCAGCACACGGGGAGTGGGCAGGGATACAGACGAAATAATAAGATGGCATACACGGATCACTGCTGAAGTTGGTAGTGGCACATGCGGTGTCGTTATACGGGTCTATCCACTTCTACAGTTGCTAGAAAACTTACTAATAAAAATTTTTAAATGGAAAACAAATGAATATTTTCCTGAAATTTAAGGCTGATTATATTCACTTAAATTCTGAGCAGAGCATCATGTCAGTGACTTCCACAAAAGGATTAGCCTGTTTTGACTCAGTATGTCAAATCAGGAGTGGTCACGATGCTTAATACTGAATAGAGCCCCCGGGAATTGGGGGAGAGGCAGTGGGATAAAGAGACTAAAGAAACTTAAGATTCATGCTTTCGAGTAACTTTTTTAAATTTTTATGAGGTAGAGGAATAATTGTTATATCCAAAATAGAATCAGAATCCTGTTTCCACTTTCATCTACTCTTTGTTTCTGAAGAATTCAAAGAAGGATGCTAACACAGGCAGTGCTTATTTATTTCCACCATTAGTTCAGCAACTCTACACTCAGGACCAAGGGGAAATAAACCTGGCTGGGGGTCCTGGTCGTGACCATTCTGTGAGAGGAATGCTTTATCCTCAGGAAAGTCAAACTGATGAGATGACGTGTATGTCCAACACACTGGTCATCCCCAGAAGATCTAGGGAGATGAAAAGTATCGGGGTGTGCGTAGAGGTGTCCAACACACTGGTCATCCCCAGAAGATCTTCTAGGGAGATGAAAAGTATCGGGGTGTGCGTAGAGGAAAAAAAAGGAGGTAATTCACAAGGGATCCATGAAATGAACTCCGTGAGGTGAATGAACCCTAGAAGGAACAGAATGACTTTACGAGCCCAAACTGAAAATTTATGGAGCAGAATGAGGGACCTTGCAAATGCAACCTGCCCGATCCGGTCTGCTGACCTCGGCAAGCTCCCTGTCTTACAGATGAGTCAGCAACAGAGACTCAGAAAGGTTAAGTGAATTACCCATGAAGGCACCAGTTAAGGACAGACATAAGCCTAAATTGGTGGTGTCTCAACTTTTGATCCAATCCCCTTTCTGCTCAACACAAGAGAGCCGACTGTGCTTGGCTAATACATTGGTACTGGTGATTCCAGCCTCCAGCATCATTAGGTCACCTGCTTTTCACTTCCTCATCACTTGTGTTCTGTGGCAGGTGCACTAAGAGGGAGTTCAGTTGCTTTCCGAGCCTCTAGCACACTGTGTCTCGGGGATGTAGCTAATGTATACAAGTGTGACCCCGGATGTATGGCTCCCATCCGCTGCTTCCTTGGGCAGTGAGTCCAAAACACATAAATCAAACCATAACCTACGCAGGCCACGAATTGCTTTGTTAGTTAACCCTTCTCTTCTCAAAGGAAAAAGAATTAAAATCTGGCCAAAGTCACCAACTCATTCCCAAGAAATCTTCAGCGTGTTTGCAAAGGCGTCCTGCCTGCAAATAACGACACGGAAATACCCAGATGAAGAAAGGGATTCTGGGAGTGACACGAAACTCTGCAAAACAGGAGCCCGGGCGTACACCTCAAGGCGAGCGACGAGGTGCAGCCCGCCTCGCTCATCCGACCTGACCCATTACTATGAACACAGTTTCTCGGGACTGCCCTCCTTTCTAGTCCCTCGTCTTGCTCCTGATCTAATCACTGTGCCTGGTGTGTGGGGGGGAGGTAACACCAAAGTGGGCCAGTGCAGGGGCCGGCGCCAACGGCAAGCTAAATGTTGCTGAAGAGACTATATCCACGGATGAGAGAATCTCACTCTTTTTTGTTGAAAACCTTTTAAAGGATCCCTCATTTTACAGATAAGGGAAGGACCGTGATTTGAATTCACGAAGGTCGGGAGTGGGTGGCAGAATTGGGACCGGCATCCAGGTTCCCCAGATCCTTTCAAGTTCAAGCTCCCCTGCACTAGACTCTCCCAGCCAGCTCGGCCACATGTATGAGTTTAGTGCTATGACTTTACTGAGAGCATTTTGGTGATGCTAACTTCTTTCTTCCTGTTTTTGTTCTCTCTCAGACTCCTGCTAATTTTTTTTCTCTTGTCATTTTAATTCGTCTTCCTCTAAAAATGTAGACAATGTTTTGCAAACTCAACCTTGCATGATCCTCAAAAACGGTCTCCCATTTAACAGGTTTTGGATTATCTACTGTTTGTCTTAGAGAAAGCACCTATTTTGTTGGCTAAAAAAAAAAGCAGGCGTTTGCATTAATAGTGACTTAATGGAGTGTTATGGTAAACATCTAATAACTCCAAGTTCTTGGTACAGCTTTTGAAAAAAAAAAAAGAAGTCATC
>NW_006442103.1:16854856-16862285 GCF_000325575.1 Pteropus alecto
CTATGAAACATCAACCTGAAGAATTATTTCTGGTTATGGCATTGTAAAAGAATCTTTAAGACATTTTTCCAAACAAACTATGAAACTCTCATTAGAAAGGGAGACCATTTCTTCTGCAGTATCACTTTTAAATGCCTACGACCAATCATCGAGCTGTATTATATTTCCCAAGAGTCAACTTTGACCCTCCTCACCCCTTTCAAGCAAGTCATCTGCGGAGTCCTGCCTTTCCTCTCTTTCCTCCTCTTTCATTTCCGGCATCCCTACAGTAGACAGCCTCACCTGTCACCTGTACCTACATATCACGGCTGCACCAACCTTAAAACACAGCTGCCACTCCGTTTCTTCTCCTGCTCGGAAACCCCTGGTGGATGCCACGGCGAAGCGCAGACTCCAAGTCCTCAGCAACGCAGCCCAAGGCACCGTGACCTCTCCCTGACCTCTGTGCCCTAACCCCAGCCCAAAAGGGTCTAAGCTCTGTGGCCTTAAGCGAGTTGCTCACTCTCTCTGAGCCTTGGTTTTCTCATCCATAAAAGGAGGAAAACAGCTCTATCAACTCTATGAGATGATTGCTAAGCACTCAGAAAGAATTACTAGTATTTCACTTTGTAGGATGCTTTCAGGTACTTTTCCTTATTCTGCCTAATGTTAACTTTTTAATATAATCATCATTATAAGAATTTGTATCTTATTGCTTGTGCTTCCTCCCTACCACTTCCCAAATGTAAACACCTACTGGGAACATATTGTTTTATTCACTTTGGTGGCTCCTCACATAATGAGTCCTCAGATATTTCTTGAAATGGGTAGAATTAGGTATAATTATTTCTCTCCCTCAGCCTCAAAAAGATGAACCAGACCAGGAAACCCAGTGATCTGGTCGAGATCACATCAGGTAAGGCAGAGCCGTGGAAACAAACAAGCTCTCCTAACTGGATCCAATAACCCGTCAGTACCAGGAGCCAAGCATGTTTAATTATCCTGCTAAACAGACAGACATGATAGAAAGTGGTGATTAGCTTCAGAAGTTAGACAGAACGTTCTAGAAAAAGAATCCTGTGTCCCTTGGCCAAATGTCAGCCAAGGGACACTGGATGCAAACAGTCCTTGTTTGCATCCAATAGTCCTGAGCGAGTCCCCCCTCCACTCTAAGCTTTTAACACTCGGTTCAGCTGTCCACGAACAGAGGTGTCACAGAGCCGTGTGGGTGTTTGCGCTGGGAAATGCCTCTAGGCTCTCCTAGTCCGACCGGACCGCTGCTTCTGTGCTACCCCTGGAGGAAATACGGGCTAGAAGTAACAGAAATTAGACGCTGAATGAAAAAAGACCAACTTTCAACCTTTTCAAAGTGATGAAACTAAGAGGTTGCTTCCGGGGCAGGGGCGGAAGAAGGTGCGACAGGGAGCACGATTAAAGAAAGAAAAGAAAAAGGAGAAATTTATATTTAACATGAAATACAATGTTATTCAGACAGAAGTCTGGCAGTTTTCGAGGGTTCTGTGTTTTGTTTCCCTTACGATGGCAGGAAAAGCATGCATTTCTTAAATTCTCTTCTCGTCTGATATAATCATCAGTCTAGAAATTCCTTTTCCTAAGAGCCCAGAATTAAGCTATGAGACAAACACAACTGCACCCAAGCCAGTTCAGGCTGTGGCCAGAGCCTGGTTAAATTCAACTGACGTTTAACTTATTAAAAAAAAATAATAAGTAGGAGAGTCTATGTTCCAAGTTTATGTCACACCTTCTTTGGTTTATCATTTCTGGGGTAACTGGTTTTATACTAAAATAGATCTGGCACATGGACACTCCCCAAAAAGAAAAAAAAGAGGAAAAGTTCATATAAATATATATATATATATATATGTGTGTGTATATATATATCCACACATATATACATATAAATATATGTATATATATATCTCTCTCTCAAAAGAATGAGAAGATAAGCCACAGACTGGGAGAAAATAATTGCCAAAGATCTATCTGATAAAGGACCGTTATCCAAAACATACAAAGAACTCTTAAAACTTAACAATAAGAAAATGAACAACCTAATTTAAAAAACGGGCAAAAGAGCTAAACAGATACCTCGTTATATACAGTTGAGAAATAAACATATGAAAAGATGCTCCACATCATAGGTCATTAGGGAACTGCAAATTAAACTAACAATGAGATTTCAATACACATTTATTAAAAGGGCAAAACGTCCAGAACACCGACAACACCTAAAGCTGGTGAGGATACGGAGCGATGGGAATCCTCACGCCCTGCTGGCGGGAAGGCAACACGGTGCAGCCACTTGGGAAGAGCATTGGGCAGTTTCTTGCAAAACTAAGCATACTCATACCATACAGTCCAGCCATTTCACTCCTTGGTGTTTACACAAATGAGTCGAAAACTTCCGTCCGCCACACAGACACCCGCACGTGGATGGATACGGCAGCTTTATTCATAATCGCCAAAACGTGGGAGCGACCAGGATGGCCTCCAGTAGATGAATGGATACGCTTTGGTACATCCAGACAACGGAATAGTATTCAGAGCTAATAAGAGATGAGCTATCAAGCCATGAAAAGACATGAAAGAACTTTAAATGCATATCACGAAGTGAACGAAGCCAGTCTCAAAAGGCTACGTACATGCTGTCTGATTCCAACTATATCACATTCTAGAAAAGGCAAAACTATGGAGATGGTAAAAAAAAAAAAAAAAAGAAATCAGCGAATGCCAGGATTCAAGGCGAGAACAGGGTGAACAGGCAGAGGATTTTCAGGGCAGTGAAACTACTGTGTACGATGCTCCGATGGTGGATACATGTCATTACACACCTGCCAAAACTCACAGAATGTACGACGCCCACAGTGAATGCTGAAGGAAACTATGCACTTGGGTGATAATGAGGTGTCAATATCGGTCGCTCCATTTTAGCAAACGCGTCCCTCTGGCTGGCGATTTTGATAGCAGCGTAGGTTGTGCATGTGTAGGGCTGGGGCCATATGAGAACTCTGCCCTTTCTGCTCAATATCGCTGTGAACTAAAACTGGTCTAAAATATCAAGTCTATTTAGACGACATATATGTATATGTGTACATACACATAAATACACATATATAATTGGTTCCCCAGTCTACGTAACATTTAAGCATATGCCCTTTGCCACACCTCATTGTAAAAAACTGGCAGTGCCATCATATTAGGAAGGAATCAAAACGGAATATTTAAAACCAGAACACATTCAATGATGCCACGAATATTTACGGAACACTTACCATGTGCTACTCATTATTCTGGGTTCTACCTTATAGAGATTATATTCTAATAAAAAATCTTTAAAAATCCACTGTTTTCAAAACCACCTACGCTACCAGAAATCACTGTCAATACCTGCCTGAGGGATTATTTAAAAAATATATATATATAGGGAAAAAAGCGACCCTGGAATTCACAAAGGTTCCTAGGTGTGTGTGTGTGTGAGGGGAGGGCAACCATGGGACATGTGTTCTTTCTAAAGTGCGTAAGTGTCACCAAGCATCAAAGATGTGCTAACCACGTGCATATGTACTGCACCGTGACAGAGACCAAAGCAAGCATTTCCTAATAAAACCCAGAAAGAATGCTTCCTGTTTTCTAACTTACGATTAGATCCTGATAAAGTTCTCAGAAGGCAACATGTATATATACCTAAACGTCTCTCCGAATAAACGCGGGCCCCTTTTCCCTTAACTACACACAATTTCAGCTACGCAGAGCCACAAGCCCAGACTTCATGCACCCTCTGCGGGAAGGGGAGCTTGAAGGATGGCACGCGGCCCCACCTGGTGGGACACGGCTGCTAGTCTGAGGAGGCGCGTGACCTGCTGACCACATGCAGGGGTCCCGAGAGCTGTCCTCGTCTCCTTTAAAATGACTAATGTGCAACGCTGAGTACACACCCAGACCTCCAAAGTGCCTTCAGGAAAAAAAGGCTTTGTCGGCCTCGGGTTCGATCTTATGGCAGGTACAAGCCCTTCTACCCAAAGAGGAGAGGCCGCTGATCTTCTTACTGTCCCCATGAAGACACGATGCAATAAAGCCCCGGTCCGCACCCCACGCAAAGCACTCCACTCTCTCAGAAGAACAGAATGAATTATCTTCCTTCCTCGCCCCACCCGTCCTTCCTTTCCTTTCCCTTCTTTCGTTTTTCCTATCTGCAGAGAGAGGGAAACCCCTCTCAATTCCTCGGATGTGCAACGAAAAAGATCTTTCCAGAAGACACGGTAGAAGGTGGGCGTGACAGCAAGGGGGAAGATACCGAAGCTGCCAACATCGAGGAAACACCGTGACACTTCACGCTGATGTCAGTCAAGCTCGTGACACTCAGCGACACACGGATCGGATCTGGCACACTTCCAGAAGGCGACCGTCATGTGAAAAGGTTGAAAATTGACTAAGAAAACGATCTTTCGGATTCCTCTCCTACAAACCGTCAACATGCAAATAATGTTTCATGCCTATGTCTCTGCATCCCTAGTCAGTACCAATTCATCATCAGCTCACAGAGCCTGGAAGCCCACCATATGTCAGGCTTTATCTGGTGATTTACGGACATACAGCTCCTGCCACGCACAGGGCATGTACACATATTCCGGCACTCCGAGCGCGCTTATTCAAGTTTATTTGCATTAAGACACTGAGCCCCAGGTATTTCAGGCAATGCCAAAGATTAGCTGGGTGCGGCATGGAGTGCCAAGAGAGGCTACTTAGAAGGAATAAGACTTGGTCTGGAGGGAGGAATAGAGTCAGATAGTCTGGGAGAGCATGGAAAAGGATTTCTGATCTTCCCCAGCTGATGGCCACGGGAGTTTAAGAGCATAAAAATAACGGGGTTATGAGAAACCAGCGCCTCAGAATGAGATCCACTGGGATGAATTTAGAAGCCCAACAATGTTTCTGATAGGAAATCTGGAAAGTGGAGGACCTTGGAGGAAGAAGGAAGAGACCTGACGAGGAAAGCAAAGGTGCACCCGTTCTAAAGAGATGCAGCAGTCAAGAGACCCCAATTCCAGTCTCTCTTCAGTTCAGAAGCTGAGACTCCAAGTAAGTTGCCTCATTTTTTGAATGGAGAGAATAACATGGAAATCACCAGACTGAGGCAATGCAGGTAAATTATCTAATTTAATTACCGACCTATAGATGTCCAACGTTCAATCAACAGTAACTGTTGATTGTCATCACGTAAAAAGGAAGCATGAAAAACTGTCCAGTTAAGATAAATGAGAGACTACAAAATTGCAATGTTTTGGGGGAAAGTTTGAGAGTCGGATCTGTCTTGCCCTTCTATATGCTACATTTTAATCCTGGTAGATTGCTTGGGCCTCAAAAATCCAAAGTGACATGGGGGAATGCCAGCAGCATGGCCTCTGTACTGCTTTCTAGGAAGCGCCTTCACAATTGAGAAGTGTCACCGTCTTCGACCCAAAAGCATGACGAAAATCACTGGTTATCTACTTGGAATCAATCCATTCTATACCCTGCCTACAGAATTTGAAATTTTAAGCTGGCCAAGAACCGGTCCAAGAAATGTTTAACGAATGGCTTTTGCACCAGACATCTTGATAGATCCTTTTAGGGCCTCTTCATCCGGAAGTGAGAGAGAAGGCTCCAGTCTATCAGACACTAGACGCATTAGGTTTGCAGTTGCAATGAATCCTCACAGGTCTAGAAGAAAGGCTATTGCCCCCATGGGTTTACAGTCTACAGGGGAGAAAGATCAACATCTAACTATCACCAGGCAGACTGAAGACGTGTGTCATCCTAAGGATACAAGTACCGTGAGGATGAGATTAATTCTGAAGGGGAGGGCCGGGAAGATTTCGACAAGGTGCCCCGTCAGCTGGGCTAGGACCTGGAGCTCATGGCCGGTGCAAGGATGCGCAGCAAGCATGGAGTTCACCCTGATGGAGACACACGGGTGAGAGAGCATCTGTCGCATCTGGGAATGAGGAGGCGTTGCTGCAAGAATGGACAGGTAGCGTGGGGTGGCCAGGGGCCAAGGGAGGACGGAGGCGGGTGGGCACTGAACCATGAAGGGCCATCAGTTCCCTCTGTTGACGACACTCATGCGGTGTGTGAACTAAAAAGCTGCTGGGGGGAGAAAACAGAAGTAGAATCTCAGATGCGGAGAAAATGTCATCGACATAGGTTCAGGCTCCAGAGCGCTCAATGACACTGCAGGTTGGTTTGTTTGTTTTTCACTCAATATGAGCGGGCAGTATCTTTCTCGTCTTAATTTATCATCTTCAACAGACTTTTATCCTTTCTCCTTCCTTTAAACTGGGCACTAGAAATTAGGCAATGATGTAGATTCTGAGGCAACCTAAAGAGCTTTTGGGGGGGCAGGGGAGAGGAAATGTGAAGCAACTCCATCAAGCTTTAGTCATGCGACCTTCAGTGAGGTCACACTCACCCCTCCAATTCAGCTGCATCAATGGGGTTTTCCTCAGTCTTATTATTTCCATCCATCTCCTCTTAAAGGGTGGCCTGACTTGCCATTTTTATGACCTTGGTCCACTCTGATGCCATCCTCTCTTTGGGGCCGGATGAACTTTCAACATTAAAGTTCCCCCAACGACAACCTCTACCTCACACACACACACACACACACACACACACACACACACACACTGCCAGTATGTTCCAACTGGAAATCATCTCCTGAATTTACAGAGTGTCTCTCTTTTATTTTACAATCCTTATCTCACTTTAGACGCTTCGTCTCTCCCTAGAGAAGCTCGTGAAAAATGCTGTTTCCCGCTCCGCGACACTCATACAGGATGCGGGGCTCTGCGTCCTCACATCCTTCTCGGGGACTACTGCCTCCCACCCAAGTGGCATTTTTAAAGGCTCATTTGGCTCTTAACATGTATTCCACATTAAATAAACACCCATATGCTGCCTTGTTAAGAGACAGAGGTAAACACTTGGGTACAGCAGGAAAAAGCACAGGAGATGCGAAGAAAGAGAACCGGTGGCCCCTCGGGCAAGTGAGTTCAGTCACAGCAGTAACAACTGGGCGGTGCTCACAGCTGTCCGTCCACTCATCCATCACAGCTCCGCGAAGACTATGAACCCGCGAGCCGTGATCCGACCGCCTTTACCGCACGCCGGGTCCCGCGGGAGAAGGACAATGCCGCAGGGGATGCAGACGGAGTACTCACGTCGCCCTACAGCTAAGGAACAAATAGGCCTGCTCTACGGGCAAGGACACAACATCATCGAGTCCAGCCTAGCGCTCGAGCGAGGGGTGGGTGATTCACTACGGTGAGTGGGGGGTCAGTTAGGGAAAAGGATAACCATGGAAAGTCCCAGGGGGAGTGGTGATCGGATTCTGGGGCCTGGCCATAAGGTCCACGCAGCGCCCCTGTGGCGGCTGCCCCCCCCCCACTCC
>NW_006442103.1:16862618-16862830 GCF_000325575.1 Pteropus alecto
GCCCTCCGCCTTCCCCCGCCTTCCAAGCTCCTCCCTGGGCTTCGCCGTTCCTAGGGTCTCGGATGCCCCCTTCGGTGGTCGGCGGGACGGTCCGACCCCCTCTCGCAACGCTGCCCCCTCCTTCGCCTCTCAGCCTCCGCCTCCCCGCCCCTCGCCACTGACCCCGGCGGGGACTCAGCCGCGGCTTGGGGGTGCCCCTGCGCTCCGGGGGG
>NW_006442103.1:16863312-16865518 GCF_000325575.1 Pteropus alecto
GGCGCTGGCCGCTGAGCTGCCGCGCGGCGCCGCGGGACTCTGCGGTGCGGGAGGCCTTTCCTCCGGAAAGGAGGAAGTTTGGGATGCGTTCGCTTTGGGTCCACTTGGTTTCTCAGTAGACTTTTCTTTTACCTTTCTTTCTTTCTTTTCTTTTCTTTTTTTTTTTTAACCGCCGGAATCTTGCTGGAGGCGGGTTAAAGAACTTGACTGCTCACCAGGAATTCAGGTTCCTTGAGAACTTGGCGCTTCGTCCTGAAAACCAAGAGATCTGATTGTTTCCAGATCCTGACCCGGTGACATTCCTCCCTCTGACGCTGGCCTTGTCCCAGGCATCTTTTCAAGAAAAGAGATTAAGAGATTGAAAAGAAATTGCGTGAATTAACTCTGAGACACGTGAAACAAACAAACAAACAAACAAACAGGTGTGATGCTGGACCTTCTGCCTATCTTTCCTTCCTTCATCTTCAGGACTCAGTGTCTGTGCGGGGATTTAGGGAAGGAAGGAGTTGGCTACAAGAGAGAACGCCACTTCCAGCCTATCAAGAGTCTGTAACATCCTCCACAAATTCCTGTCTAATTCTGGAACTACACACCCAGATCTCTCATGGGGAAAAAAAATCATGGAAAGGCCACGTAGAGATTACATGACTAAAAGCTATGTTCCCTCATAGTACGATCAGTACGTAATAAACAGAGCTGGGAAAGGAGTTCCAGGAGGCTCTGAGACGCGGTTGAAAGTCATCAGACAGTGTAAGCCTCACATCCCCTCTGCCTCTCCCACTTCAAATGCACGCGAATGAAAACATTGGAGTGGAGGATGTAACTGACTTTTACGAAAAGTATATCCACTTGCTGTTCCGTTGTAGTTCCCTTTCTCTGAGAGAACCTCGGGGAGAAGGTGGGCTGGATTCATTTAAGGCGTGGAGTTGATGAGAACACATAGGTGTGATCAATCACCTACCTCCTCAAAGATGCTGTTGCACGTCCACCTGAGTTAATCGCGCTGCGACCCTTGCATTTTCCAGACCCTACAAACTACTGCTCCGCAGTGGTTTGCTGTCCCGTAACATTCCAGTGAAACTGCCCACCCTGCCCCTTGGAAAGACAATCGGTAATTCTTGTAGTTGGGCAAATGCACTGACCTCTTTGGAAAGATGATACGCGGGCCTGTAGCCCTCCGCGTTGCCCACCGCCCCTCGCTGCAGGATCTTCTGCTTTGCTTCACAGGGCCCTCTCCCCCTCCCCCACTTCTAACTTCAGCTCACGAGCTGACGGTACCTACCGGTTCGCTCGCCTCCATCCCTTACCAAACCCGGCCCTTCTCTCTTGTGGCCAGTTCAGGCCGGCTAGTTACTGCAGTGAAGATCTACGTAACACTTGCTGCGTGCTAGTCACCACGCCTGCGGTGGACATACGATGACACTCACCAGGAAGATACTAACGACCCGCCATGTCTCACCCCCAACAGGCTCACACCCCAATCTCACACAGAAAGTTTCCACCCAGTATTCAAGTTCTGTAACAAAGCCACATACCAAGGGTTCGTGTCCCCAGAAAGCGATGCTCTGTCCTTGAACTCTTCAGTTCCAGGGAGAGCGGAAGTGGGACACGAGTGGCCGGAGGAGGGAAAAGGAGGTGACAACACGCAGATCCCACATAGGGAACTCAGTGTGAAATTGGGTTGGGAAGGTGTGATTGATTGATAGCTGGGAAGGGAGGAAGGTAGCTCTGAGGAGGGTTTTCTGTGAAGTGTTCATTTGTTTGGTTTTTAAGATTAGAGCTCCTCAGGGTGAAGGCAGAGAGAAGAGAAAGGAAAAGATATTAGGCATTCGACAAATACTTGCTGAATTAACTAATTCCTGCTACGCATCCTTGATGAAGATGTCGAGAATGAAATTAACAACGGCTCATTCCCAGCTAAGACGGCGAGTCTGAGACCAGACAGAAACGACATTCCCTTCTTCCTCGTCAGGCGCCCCTCGTGTCCTCAGGGGAAGGTACTGGACGTTGTGAGAGGAGGCAAGGGGGCCTCGGCCGCCTGGACTGTCACCAGCGGAGAATGAGGTTCTTTCTGTCTTGGCAACGGGTCCCAAAGGCTCACAGCGACTTCAGGAAAGGCTAAACTCTTAAGCCTGTGGGCATGGGTCTTATTTTATTTTTAAATTAAGCAAATATTTACACGTGCCTTAACCCCCCCCACCCCCTC
>NW_006442103.1:16865754-16877605 GCF_000325575.1 Pteropus alecto
AACCCACGTAGGCCCTGCGTCTTTGTGGTTTAGAGAGGGCACATGGTCAACACCTGCCAGTGAATCGATTGCATTGCTGTATACTCGATGAGCTACTAGCGGAAGCAGAGCTGAGAAAATGTGTGTGTGTGTGTGTGTGTGTGTGTGTGAGAGAGAGAGAGAGAGAGAGAGAGAGAGAGAGAGAATGCATGCACGAGCAAATCCTTTTGATATTTTTGATCTGCCTGAAACCAAGTACCCCAGACTTTTAGTTACATGAGCCAAAACATTCCCCTTTGGGCTTAAGCTATTTTGAGTTCTAGCTCTTGCAGCCAAAAGAGTTCCACACAGCTGGGCGAGGGATGCTGCAGTGCAGATCCCTAACTGCACTTGGCTAAGGTGAGGGAGGGTGAGTAGAAAGGATCCCTCTGTACCAGGTTAGGAGATTGGAAATCTTTGTGATACAGAAGCCAAAAAAAAAAAAAAAATGAATGAAAGGTCTCAGACCCCAGCATTTCAAGGGTGGCGTTTTAGAAGTTTTGATGGATGAATGTCAGGATTCCCTTGTACTTTTTACACATGTTCTAAAGAACGAGACCTGCCGATGTTGAACTTGGCCTACAAAGAAGGAAGACATGACAGTCTGGCTGAGAGATGCTCTTCCTGCCTCTACCTGAATGAACGGTCAAGAGTCAGATCCACCGAGCCATGCCCGGTGAGAAAATTGAAGTTCTCTGACCTTTCCAGAGTGACGGCAAGGGCATGCAGGTAATGGAGGGGCTGAGTCTGGGGTCTGCACTAGTTAGGCTCCTGCTGTGCCCTTCCTGCCTAAGGAAGGGAAGAATTAACCCCATTTTAAGTAGGGTGACCATATAATTTATCATCCAAAATGGGACAATTTTTGACCGTGAGGAGGGGTGTTATTAATAATTACAGCTGAATGTCAGCGCTAAAGCAGGTCACCCTAATTAAAAGAGCTATCCACCAGGACGCTCGTTGCTTTGCATCAAGGGGCCAATCCGTTAGTCCTCCACACACGCCCACAGGTCGAGATGGTGGCCATGCAGCAGAAGGCTGGAAAGCGAATCAACCCCAAGCCCTTGCCTTAAGGGACCCCTGGCCAGGGTTCTGGAGAGCCCATGAACTCCAGCCCTCTGCCACCCACGCAGTTCGGTTCCCAGCAGGCGGACCAGCCCCAGCTCCCACGGCAGCTCTGCTCTCGGAAGAAAACGTTGAGAATCTTCCCCTCGAGACGGGAGTGGAAATAGCTAAATTGGCCAAAGACCTCAGGTCCCTGCAGAGCAGGTAATTCTTGTTATTGCTAATTAGCAGAATTGAATGCATCCCGTGGGAGGGGCTCCCTGCTCATCATTTTCCCTTTTCTTGCCTTTCGAGTAGGGATTATCCTATTTTTCCCTTGACCAGTTTACACTGTGTGAAGAGGGATCGAATTTGAAGTTTATCCATGTGGCTTCAGAAAAAGAGAATAAAAATCATTTAAAGGTCATGGAGCTAGACACACAGGAAGGTGCCCTCTCGGCGGGGTGTCGGTACATGCATTTTCACGCATGTGTGGAATAATTGCACGCTTTTCCGTGGGAGCATTTTTTTAAAATCACGCGTGGGAATCCGCGAGATGAAGCGCTATGCGAGGCTCCCGTCTTTCCGGGGGCTCAGCGCGCATTCACGCTTCATTCTGTCACCACACCCTAACTTCCCTCCCGAGCAACCACCCATCCCTGCACCTCGGTCCTCTCTGGAGGAGGCTGCCTCCCTTCGGCCCCCTCCCCGCCTCTGCCTCCTCCTCCTCCTCCTCCATCGCCAGAGCTGGGCCTGTACCCCAGGCCTGCCCGTCGGCGGCTCCCACTTCACACACACAGGCCAGCGATCGGTTCAGAAATGGCCGCACGAACCGGAGGCTAAGGTCGGAGAAGCCCTCTTCCTCCACCGGAGCCGTTCTCTGCAAAGAACAGTAACTCTGAAGATGCCGGACGGTGGAGCTTGAACGTGGAGTCAAAATAAAGAAGAGCAGAGCAGAGAAGAGAAACAGGAAAAATGAGAGAACAATTTATTTTAGGTGTTCAAGTCCGCCCTCCCTAATCCAGCCTGTACTTTCCAGCCACATGGAAGATTCGATCTCTGCCCGCGCCACCACCACGATTTCATTTTTCTAATTGAATTGGCTCGCTGCCTAGTTCAACAGAAATCGTTCCGGCTAAACTCAGAGATTTCGCATGTTTTTTCAGTGTCTCTCATGGGAAAAATACACATAAAAGGGAAAAGGGAAGAACAAGGCTGGAGCAGCCCCCGGGACCGCTATCAGCGAGGTGTCCTATTTCCCGCTGTTATTGCCAGTGCCAGCTCTCTAGTTCCGTCATCCAGGCTGGTCACGATAGTGTGACAAACTCACCGCCCCCTGGGACTGAAACGACACCTGACACATGGATCATTCCATGCCTGGCCTTTGGGAGAACTCAGCCATGTTTCCATCCTTGTATTGACTTTTTTGCTTAAAAAAAAATTTTTTTTTTTTTTGCCCCAACCCTTAAAGTTATTGTTGAGCTCGGTTCATTTATTAATAGGTAACGTACTGCTTGGGTTTTTTTTGGTCTTATATTTTGTTTTGTTTTCTGCTGGCATTTAGCTTCTTCCTTTTAAGTCCTAAAACGTCTCTTCCCACACCAGGGCCTTGCCCCATCCTCTGCTGAGAGTGGACACTCCAACTCCAGTTCCAACTTTTTTGAGGGTAACGCCTTCCACTCGAAACCTAAATGTCACCCCTTGCAGAGACTTTCTCTGGCCACTCCCTCCAAAGTAGCTTCCCCCTTCTTCTCTGTCAGCCTTTTGTTTTCTTCATATTTGAAACACTTTATACTTTGTCTTCCTGCATTTTGTTTCTCTCCTGCAACTAGCATGGAGCAGGAACGATTTCTCTCTTATTCATAGTTCTGTCCCAAAGGTCTAGCATAGTCGTCGAATACACTTAATAAAGAAGTATTTTTTAAAACAGATAGCATCAGTGTTCATTCGTGGGAACTGCTTTTAGATACACTCTTTTAAAAGTAGACTTTTAAAAAATATATAATAGGTTAAAATAAATATTTCGTTAAAGCATAATGCATTCAGATGTTGAACAATATCTGATACTTTAGAACAGAATTGGGACACGGGAAAAGCGAGAGTGTTTCTCATCCACTTGAAGGAAGTGGGGTCAGGGAGAAGGGACCTTGTGCATTGGGATTAGCTCAGCTAAGGGCTGGATCTCTCACACTCTGCCTTCTACAAATGTTCCTTCAGCATGAGCTGGAACAGCATGACTGTTTCTTTGCTGGGCTCCATATAAGCTGGAACCTCTACTCTCTCAAGGATGGGGAGAGGAGGAAAATAAATCGCGAGTTGTGGGAAAGATTAAGTAATATAGGCCAAGGTATAGATTTCACTCGTCTCTGTACGTCAAAGACAAGAAACATGTGTAGTTTACTAAAACAGAAAAACGAAACCTGAGGCGAGTCGACTCCACACAGGAAGCCAAGGGCATCAGTCTACAGGAGCTGAGCAGGGCTTCCCAGGACGGGACGTGAGGGCCATCGCTCCTTCACAGGGGCGCCAGGAGCTGGTGCTGACTCGATGGCACATAACATACAAGCTTTGAAAATAAATCTGTATCTGGTTCGATAGAGACATTTCAGATGCCCTTTCTTGGAGACTGGAAACAGGACAAAGATGCCCAGCGTCACTGCCCCCCTTACCTGGAAATTCATGCCGACTCAGCGAGAGAAGACAATCAAAGGGGTAAACATTACAAAGGAGGAAACAAAATTGTTATTTGCAGATGATCACGTACATGGAACTTGTTGTAAACTGGGACCGTGTGTTTATTTAATATTTGCAAATAATCTCTATTTCACAGAAAGAACATGAGACAGAGAGGCTACAGTTACTCGAGGTTGTCCAGAAGTAGCCTCGGAGGCTGAGTATAATAAGCCTATGAGGCGAGAATAAGAACATTCAGAGTGAGAGTGTGAAGGGGACACCTAAGAAGTCCCAACCATCCAGCCCTTCACCCCTCCACTCGCTCATTCCGTGCACCTGCTCCCTTCTGTGCGCAGAGCCCCGTGCTGGGGACGCCGAAATAAAAGACACAAGTCCTGATCCCAATCCGGCAGAAGAACGATCACCACATGAGGCAGTCACGCCGTGGCTGAACCTGCGTGACAAGCAACCGGGGCACAGAACAAATCGGGGTTGTCAGGGAAGCCTTTCCTGGTGGCGACACCGGAGCTGAGTCTTGAAGAACAGAGGTAGGTTTTCTGAGCTAGGGGCTGGGCGCTCTGGGCCAGGGCAAAGGCTGAGGCTGGAGAAGCAGGCAGGGGCCCAGGTCCTGAATGACGTTCTGAACCACACTAAGGAGTATGTGGACAGTAGACACCGAACTGTACTGGCAGATGCGAAGGAAAATGGCTCAGCCCGGACGCCGAACTTGGGGCGATGCGACACAGCCTGGAAAAGAGAGAATCTGTACTGGCAGATGCGAAGGAAAATGGCTCAGCCCTTATTGGTCGAATGAGCGAGTGGGGTTCAACTGCTTTGTTTTCTTTTAAGTGTCTACACTCAGCTGCATCAATTACCACTTCCATCGGTAAGCTAATTTTCCCAGAATTGATCACCAGTCACAGCTTTTAAAGTGGTGTGACCAAAACTTTATTCTCTTCTAAATAAGACTGCTTTAGCACAGAGCAGACTTGGCTACTCCCATCCCCCACCTACTCACATGCTTTCTCTTTGAGTATCGTACGAGGTTTATCATCTTCGGTTAGGCAAGAGGTATCCTCCTGTGTGGCTTTAATGAAGCAGAAAAGAAAAATCCATTTATTCAACAAATATTTACAGAAATAGATGGTGCTGGGATAGAGCAGTGAATTAAAATATGGTTCCTACTCTCGGGGGGCCGATGGGCTCAGAGCTGAGCAAACAGATCATAATATTTAACACCAGAATCAGCAAACATTACATAACACTATGTGCCTAGCCTCATTCTATAAGCTTTGGTATACGAATCCTTCAGCCATTTAGTACTCGAGATCCCTTTTACGTGCCATTGAATGAGGCATCGTCCTGGCCAATTTGCCCTGCGAGCCCGCTGAGAACTCCAGGGCTTATGCCCTCATCCCCTGCGCCCTAACCCTGATAGTCTAGTGTGATAAATGACACGGTGCAGACTTGTTGCTTGAGAAGAACATCCGGGTGCTGCTGGCACCTGACCCACTAGGGGGTCAGGAAACATCTGATAACGTTTCAGGCTGAGCCTGGAAGGGGAGTAGGTGTTAGCCAGGTGACAGAGAGAGGGAGAGAGGTGATTTCGGGTTAAAGGAATCTTATGTGCAAAGACCCGGAGCCTAGAAACAACTTGGCATTCCTTGCAGAGCATCCTGGGAGGCCGAAAGGAGTCCGGGATGAGGGGGTGGGGGTGAGCGTGGGAAGGAGTTAAAGAAAAGTTGCCGAGCTCTTAAGTTCTAGATCTTAACATTTTAGTGCTGAAAGATACGACATAGACAAAGTGATGGAACTAAATTCCAGAAAATCCCGACTTTAGATATTATATCCTTTCAAGGCACGATGAACTTTTTCTTCAAATCAGCATCAGAATCAGTTTGGGGGTTTGTGGATTAATTTGGATAGTCTTAGAAAAGCATTTCTTTTATTAATTCATAGAGGTATACCCTCAACTATTCATTTTTATCGAAAAGGATAAAATTGCATTAAGAGAGAAAGTTACCCCACAAGCCAGTTACTGTTATGATTGAACTATCATTCTGATCTTAAACATGTATTTATTGGGTACATACTATGTCGGGCCTCATATATGCCACCAGAGGACACCTCAGTGACAAAGACAGGTCCTTGAGCTCACACTGTGCATATCTCAGTAAATCCTGAGTATCATAGAAAGTCTAAGAAGCATGGTTTTTATACCGTTGACCTTGAAAATAAGTCAGTCATTTTACCCGCAAAACGGGTTTATCAGGGAGCAGCAAAGAATGATAATTCGGGACAAGCAAGCTACAGCAAAAGCCACGGGCAAGCTCGACACAGGGAGGGATCTAATTTTACGGAGAAAGAGAAGGAAGTTGGGAGGGGTTGTTTTGCATAAAAGCTCATTGGAGAAAAGCGAGTGTTCAGGAGATGACAGTTTCTCACTGGCCGAGTTCCTGGGGAGCGGATTTCTTGTAGGAGAAGCGATGTACATCTTTCCCTGCTGAAGACCGTAATTGATGATCATACTCTCCTGTTGACCCTTCTGCCGGTGTCTGTAACTGACATCTCTTCCTGTAATTGACATGGGGCGGGACTGTGTGAGAGCTCCCCCTACCCGCCCCCCAACTCCATTTTAGTGAGGTTTATTAATTTTCAAAATACTTAGAGAACATATAAGGCGTTTTGGTCCAAACATCTCATTTTACAGGTGAAGAAACTAAAAAGGTTCGATGATTCCCCCAGATGAATGCATCTCCGTGTAGTGTGGGGCTGGAGACCTGACCCAGAGTCACGTGCTTCCAGACCATGCTCTCCCCCACGACATCCCGCTCCTTCATGTATTCTGAACCACGAGGTCGAGGGAAGTGTTTGACAGGAAGGCAAGCGGTCAGGACTCCCACTGGGGGTACTTTACCAATTGAACACTCTCGTAAATAACAGCCGACGCATGGCCAGCTCTGTCCGATTTACAGTAATGTTTTCACGCGCATCATCTCACTTGAGTTTCGAGTGGCCCTATGAGGTAGACTCTAGATATCACTATCCCCGTGCAGACAGAGAAAACCGATTTGTAGAGTTTCAGCGACATGGACCTGGTTACAAAGTCAGACCCAGAAGGCCTGGGACAGCTGCCCCAGGCTTCAACCCACAGAGACACGAAAACATCCCAGGAATTCACCAGAGATTCCAAGCCATTGAACTCAGGTTTCCACCAACACTCCCTACACAAGCGATGAAATGTAAATCGGTCCTATGCCCACTCAAGAAGGAAGTGTCCTTAGACAGAAATGTTCAAACGCGCCTAGGGCAGCAGACCTATCTTGGCTGAGATTTTCTGTGACGTGTACATGTATGTTTCTTGGTACAGAGTGCCGTCTGAGTCCTGGAAACTGAATTCCGAAAGCACACACGCATGTGACATAGTACAAGGAATAAGAGACTTCAAAAAATATCACATTTAATCCCTTGACTACACGTCCCAGAAAGTCATCTGGTTGGAAACAAAAACTGAAGAATAAAAGCTAGAAAGATGGTGAATGTTTCATCAGTCTGAAAGCCAATAAATAAATAACAGAGAGGAAAATATATTTAAAAATATATTCATATTATGCTTTCTATTTCTCGCTCTTAAGAAATTAAGCAGTAAAACATTTAGATTAAAAAGCCTAAGTTACTCTCCCCATACCTCTGGGGGTCTTGCTACTCTTCCAGTGATTTAGAAACTTTGTTTTAGAAAACTTATCTTAAACAAGGCTGTGTCATGATACCCAAGAAAGTTATCTCTGCCCCTTGCCGAGTGTGAGTGACTAATGCCTTCCAGTTATAGGAGCTGGAAAACCATAAAAAGAAAAGCAATTCCAAATAAGTGAAATGCTCTACTACAGTTAGTGCATAGAAGAAATCCCTTACTTCAGCATAAAGAGAGGTCTGATTTTTATTATTAGAAATAATCGTCAATATTCCCTACCCCTCTCTGTTAAAGAATATTAACGTCGAGTGACATTAAATTACCCAAGGTCTGGGACCTGCCCCTTGAGGCCTCGATTCACTGGTTGTGGCTCAGTCGTTTTCCTCTACAGTTATTTTTTTAACTCTAAATTCTTTCCTCCTTCCACGATCATGTGTTCCCACCCGGAGGATGCCTAGCGCTTTATTTGATGCTGTTTTCGTCGGTTCATGAGATGTTTTGTGCGACTTGCTGGTTCTGTCTCCCCAACTAGACTAAAGGCTGCTCGGGGCTGGAATGTACCTGGTGTTTCTCCTCCCCGCCTCCCCAGCTGAGCGCCCTCCCTGCACAGGGCACACGATGGGGTCATGAACCCCTGGAGGAGAGTCACCTTCCCGTCTCTCTTCTACCGAACTAAGAGTGATGACTCAGCAGCCATGCCCCAGAGTAGAGGCGGAAGTCATGCTCTCCCAGTGTAGCGGGGAGGCTTGACCAGCCCCCTTTGTGCCTAGACGCTGTGGGCTCCCCTCCTCCACAAACTGGCTGAGCCTCTTGCTGGCCCCGCCCCCCAAAGCAGACTTTCCTGGGTCATGTAGTTAGTACTCCAGCTGCGCGAACTTCCTAGCATAACCTCCTGACTCCTCTTGGCCAGAAACCCTTTCTAGTCCAGAAGTCCCACGACCTTGACCCTCTCGCGTTGTGAACTTTGTTCCCCTCTCCTCCTCTACGATACACTGGACGAGTTTCTGCTGCTTCTGGCTGCTGCCAGAGGCACTTCATCCATCGCCAACGGACTCTAATAGTTACTCAAATCATTAACACTTACAGTTATTTATAGAGATTACCCAAACCAGCCCATGAAATGTCTACCTCCATCCAGGCCCACGCAAAGGGAAATTCTGCGCTTAGGAAAGGCACCGAAGGGACATTGATTACTGTGGTCCCACATTTAAACAAGACAGGTAAGATGCTTCCTTCCTGGCACTCTTCCCAGTTTTTCCCTCTCGTCACGTTTTACACCCCATATCCAGGTGCCCGTATTGTGCTTTCAGTTACATGCGGAGTCGTGTGGAGGGGCAAATTGGGTTTATTTCTGTGGAAGACGGATCACGGATCAAACCAACCCAGCATGATATAGCACGGGGGTGCTGAGTGAGGCATGCATACAATCCCCGCTCAGGAAATCTATAATCTCCTTTGGACAATAAAAACGCTACTCCAAGGCGGCACAGGACAAGTGAACGGGAAGAGCCACTGGTGCCACCTTGTGGGAGGGAGAGGTCACTGGCCGGTGGGCGGTCAAGGTAGGGCTCACCGGGCACAGGGCAGGATCGAAGACTTGGGGGCGGGGCAGTGGCCATTACCTGGAAGTAGTGGACCCCTGGAATGCAGGCATGGAGCGAGGAAGAGGGAGGTGCACTTGGGAACCCTGAAGACACCAGGTCAACTCCAGAGAGGCTCAGCATGGGAGGCGGGAGGGAGGCAGGACATGCAAGCTGACAGGGATTGTGCTGTGGATCCTGGAAACACCAGGCAAAGCGGTGTGAAGTCATTAGAATGAGTGAGATGCACAGTGTGAGATGCCAGGTCTGTGCAGGCACTTGCTGGGGGTGGGAGGACTGTGGGGAGGAAGGAAGAGCCGAGGTGAAGAACACCTCCTCCAAGGAGCAGGACAGACGCACCAGGATCTGTACTCCCGCTGCGTCGGACCTGTGGAGGAGGCGGCTGAGCAGGAAGAGCAGAGGGGACGAGGGCTTTGACCCAAAGCCTCGACAAAGAGACTTGGTTGGTTAATCACTTAACGCTTCTGAGTTTTTGTTTCTTCATCAGTGGAATGTGAATAATTCCCATCTCACAGGGTTAGGAGGCAGGAGTCAGCAAACCTTTTCTGTCGTGAGACAGATCGTAAATACCTGAGATGCTCAGGGCCATCTGGTCTCTCCGCCTTCGGGCAGTGAGGGCATACGGACAGTACTAAACAAAGGCCTGTGGCCGTGCTCAAGTGACGTTTTACTTACAGAAACAGTCAGCCCACCGAACTTGACCTTTGGGCCATAGTTTGCTAACCCCTGTAATAGAGGATTAAGTGAACTAATACCTGTAAAACACCCAGTACCAAATAGACTTTAAATAATTATTCCCACCTCTACTAGCTCCTTTGCCAGCCCCCAAGTGGCTTGTACACCCATTACCACAGGCTGATGTACTTGACACTTATGCATACATTCTTCATTATCGTTTTTCTGCAGTGCTGGCCACAATATTGTCCCATAAAAACACTTCAAACCCGATAGATTACTTAGGGTATTATTTGCTAAAGGCATCAAAAGAGTCCTCCTGGACATAATCTTAAATAAGAACGATGTCCGATTTCTAGGCTGAGAGGCCAAAGGCAGGCAGTATTTCCTTGCCAGTTAAGGCTAAGAAAAAATGCCCTGGAATTCCACCTGCTGAATTTGGACCAGAACTGCACAGGGAATGTGGGGGGAAAGGCCGCCCCCTAGTGGAGATTTACAGAACTCGGTTGAGTTCTCTTCCATCGATCTCAACTAGTTTTAACCGAGATGAATGTGCTCCGTAAGCCATCTACTCTTTACAAGCCGCCTCGCATGTGACCTCATTTGATCAACGGCCGTGTCGTGGGATAATTTGGCTCCTGAGGAACTCAAAAAAGAAGTATTGAAGGACTGGGCCGAGGTCACGCGTCAGGAGGTGACACAATGGAGAGAGAGAGCGGGCGAGGGGTCGGGCGGGGGACGCCGTGGAGAAAGCTTACCAGGGCCGAGAGTGGGAGACTCTGCCCACCGCCACAGCTTCGGCTGCTGCCTTCGCCAGAACGAACTGAACAACAGTAAGAAAATCATCAGCTGAAACCTCTCCCACTGTGAAAGAGTCCTAACTGAGCCTGATAAACTGGGTAAAGCCATCCCTAACTTCGCCGCCCACGTTGTTTGAGGTCTGTTGACTGTGGGATCAGCTCCGTGTTGCAGAGAGACAGACGCACAGCCAGCCTGGAGCCCCCCGTTCTCAGCCAGGAAAGAACCAGAAGCACGAGGGTGAGAAGTGAGCAGGACCTCGTTGAAGAGAGAGAAACCAGCCCTCGTTCCACATGGTAACGTCTCGATACCCTGGGCATCCGATTCCTCTTCGAATTATTTGAATCACAGGGTTTGCAAGGTAAATGAAGAGCCAAGCCGAGGTTGTGGTAGGAAATGTTCACCTTAAGAAAACAGATGGGAAGCAAGGCAGAGTGGAATTCCAATCAGTCATCCTGGTTCCTGGGAGCAGAAACTCTCATCTCCCGCAGGAAGGGCTTTTTTTTTTGAATCGGCTTTGAACCACGGTAACGTTTTCCCAGGAAAAAATAAGTTAATGGAAAAAATGTTCACGATTCTCAATTCTACTCATAAACGTGTCTCTTTCACATATACTAAAATCTAGTTTCGGCACAAAACGTATCCCTTTTGCAAACATGTGACATAGCAGTATTTTATGTTTCGGAGGGAGCAGGCTTTTTCTGTTTGTTTGTTATTTGGTGAAGAGTACTTGACTTCAGACTTATCTTCACCTGAGTGTGCTTACGGACCACGGCCTAAAATCAACACCGCTCATAGTGTCTTATCTGAGAACAATGGGCTAGTTAATATTTGATTGTTCTTCTGCTTCGTCTAAAGACAACTAGGCTCCCAACCTCTCGTCTGCATCACTCTGCGAGTCATTACAATGGGGATTTTTAACTCCTTGGTTGACACTCATTCTAAAGAACCGAGCCTTCCACCTGGTCCCAAGGTCTCTCTTGATTAACCACTAGGATGCTTGGACCGTCCGCGGAACGTCCACTTACCTCTCTTTGGGGATGATCGGAGAGAATTCTGATCATCTGGCTCATTTTCCCGTGAGTCTTGCTTTGATGCAAGTGACCTGGGCTGGGAGCCTGCTGACCCTCCGGTCCAGACTCCCCAAGAATTGGCTGGACATGCTGCATCTTGGCCGGGAGGAATCAGGTCTGCTGGATTTAGGTCAGGCTCTTCCACGGATTGTGGGTCATAGTTTTGTTTTTTGTTTTTTGTTTTTTGTTTTCTCAATTTCTCAATTTTCTTGTCAAGGCCTAGCCAATAGGCTTGCACAAAAATAAGTAACCCTAAAGGCCCTGTGTGTGCTCTGGGTGAT
>NW_006442103.1:16877693-16909967 GCF_000325575.1 Pteropus alecto
GATGAGATGGGCACCCTATTGGCGGGAAAGAACTAGAACCTTGTCTGTAATTGGGGTTCAGAAGTATACGGGCTATCTAGCGAACTGGAGAACCCAGAGGGAGGCAGGGCGGTCGGGACCCTCCACCGGCCCCTAGAGAGCAAGTAACCAGGAATAAAGAGATGTGTCTGGAATGGGGCCAACTGAGCAGCCACGTCTGAATTAGGGCGGGCAGCTGCTCCAAGCATAGCCCTCCCCCCACCCCCCCAACCTAGAACCTCACCATTCCCAGGTACTCGTAAGCCCTGGAGGGCGAGGGTGTGGCAGAAATGCGAGAAATGTCCTTTGAAGGCTCACGGAGCACAGCACAGCCGCGAGTGTTCTTCCAAACCAGACATGCAGATGTGCTGGCCAGAGGGAGCCCAGGAGACCAGGGGAGACTCAGATGTCCGGAGAAGGACAGCAGTGGCAAGACCAGGACCCAGAGGTGATCACAGTGACCGTGGAAAACAGAGGAGAGCCTCATCAGGACCTCTGATCGTGGATGAGGTGGTGGTCTACCTTCTGGAAGTCTCTGAGGGAGAGATGAGGTGTGGGGGTGGGCGATATGGGTGAAGAGGGTCAAAAGGTACAGATTTCCAGCTGTCAAGTTAATAAGTCACGAAGATGTAAGGTTAGTATATCACTATAGTAAATAATGCTTATTGCATATGTGACTGTAGTTAGGAGAATAGTAATTGTTTTGCAATATATACAAATATCAGATCATTATGTTGCATACCTGGAACTAATATCATATTGTTAATTATTTAACAATTAAAAATCTATATTAGACATTCTCATACATAAAAAGCCTTTTGGCCACTGTCCCAGGAGTAATTTCTCACTGGCTCCATTGCTCCACGGGCTCCTGCCCTGATTGTCACGTGACCTCCTCCCTCCACCTGTGGACTCCCCCTCGCATCTTATCAGCTCTGTGTTTCCAGGGCTTGCTTCGCCTTGGGCTACTTCCTGCAGGAGAGAACAGGTGCCTGCCTGTTACGCAGAACAATGTTGCTTTCTAAACTGGTCCAATCCTGAGCCTCTCTTTGCATACCCCCAAGCTTCGATAAAAGGCTGGATTACTCAGAGGACCACTAATTTTGCCTCAGGCTTTCGCCACACCGAAAATGGGTAGATGTTTTCACATTTCAGACTTTTCCTTTTACCCACCGGGATTTATAAATGAAGGGGAAACGGTATCGATGTTTAATTTTTCTTTGAGATGAAATATGCCTTTGAGGAAAGGCAGAAATAGCTACAGACAGCTTGGGTTTCAAATTATATAATTGTTCACCCAGGTGTGTTTGTAATACTAGGAAGAAAATTTTTAAATGATCCAAAGGATCGTTAATAGAAGATAAGAAGTTAAATAATAATATAAAACAATAAAGAAATGTAATAATCCAGATGTTCTGAAGTGTAAAAATGACCACGATGTGTTATTAAGTTAAAAAAAAAAAAAGAAAGGAAAAGAAGTAAATTGCAGAAACGCATGTACACTGTGAAGCCGTTTGGCACTGTCTGGATACATTTTTGATCGTCACGAGTGGATAGTGGTAGTGACAGGGGAGAGAGTTACTACTGGTAGTGGTTAGAGGCCAGGGATGCTGCTAAACACCCTGCAATGCACAGGGCAGTCCTCCAAACAGAATTTTCTGGCCCCAAATACCAATAGGGCCGAGGTTAAGAAACTCTGTTCTGGATGAAAAGACATACGCCAAACTCTGAACAGCACCTCCAAGTGTTGAATCGTGGAATTACACCCTGCCTAAGTCATTAATTTGTTGGCATTTCTTTTCACGAGCTTGTTATAATCAGGAAAAGAAAGTTTTGAAAAGCTGTAAACAGTTAGAAGAGATGGTACGTTAAACAAATTCGACATATTGAATCAAATTACGCAGCAGATGAGCAGTCGGCAGAAGGCCAGGTCAGAGCAGGTATGAGAAGGGACGTGGCTTGTTCCCAAGCCCAGCTGGGTAATGAACACAGGTAAGAATCAGCCCAGCATCCCCAAGGAGGAATCTTATCAGGCAGCCCACCTGTCCGACGGCCAGTTCTTTCCCAGTGTCACTGGAAGTGCTCAGCCTGCAGGTTAATGTTGGCTGGGCAGGGCATTGTGGAGGCAGGTGTTCCTTCTGGTCCGAATGTCACACACAGAGCCCTGGCGGGGGGGGAAACGTAACAGTTTGATAGAACAGCAAAGTACATGTGAAATAGAAGTCATAGTGTTATTTGTTCTTCTACGGGTAAATTTTCGCTTTTTATTTTTTCTGTAATTGTTTAGTCAAACTGGGGTCTCTTGAGCGCCCTCTGGTGGACAGATTTTTATTACCAAGTCAGAGTGCATCCCTTTACCCACAAACATTTTAGTCACATTAGCCACTGTCTAGTTCTGAGTTCCTCTCTGCGCAGAACTATGTCCTTAGCACCTTGCGCAATTGGCAGATTATAGGCGACCGGAAATTGTTTGTTGAAAGAGCAAATATTGATCCATTAGAAGCTGGAGTGGCTTTGGAGTCAAATCTGAACGGGTATTGGGAGAAGGAGCTGAAAAGCAGAAATAAGGTCTCCTGGCTGTGAAGGGCAAGAGCAATGTCTGAAACTACGGGACAAAACCGACTCCAGGCCCGAGAGCTTCTGGGATCCCAAACAGGCTCTCGGATGTCACCCTGTCATGTCGGCCCCGCCCCTCTCAGTTCCCCAGAAACACGATTCCTGGCCTCTGGAGCAACCCCAGAGCACTAGCGAGAACTTCCCCTTCTAAGGGGACATCTGCCAACAAGCGACCCCATGGGTACTCAAGGCCAGCGTTACAATGTTCTCAGACTTCTCAAAAGAGGTGGAAATCTTGATTATCGTGTCAATTTTCCACTTTTGGCTCAGATGACTTCTGAAACCCTCAAGGGGCCCCAAAACACCTGTGTTTGTGTCTGACGGTGAGTGACTCATCAGCTAGAGGCTCTCTAAGCTTCTTCTGACTCCTGTGGCTCTGACTTCTGCCGACATCTATGCATGGCTAGTTTCTCAATGAGGTCAGATGATAATCCTAGCTTAGTGTGAAGCACAAGGTGGGGGTGGGGGGCTCTTTGATGTTTTGGGATAATCAGCTTCTCTTTAGGGAGAAGACCAAGGTGTTTCTCTTTAGGCAAAATATCTTCCAGAGCAGCCCCCCTGCTCGGAAACCCCCAACCCCACCACATCCAAATACAGCTGAATCCTGGGCTTCTTTCTGCTAAGATCCCGGGCCATATGTTATTTCCTGCATCTGAACTAGATGGGATCTCTTTTCTCCAGGGCATGGCCTTTCACAAACTTTCTATTTTCATCTACTTAGAAGCCTATGAGGCTATCAAACTAATTAAACTAATTTCAGTCAAGCACCACATGCTAATGTTATTGAATCGCTTTGCCAGTTGGTCTTTAAAAAGAGCGAGGTTGAATGTAGACCCACACACACACACACACACACACACACACACACACACATATAATTTTATTTGTACATTATATGTACACGTATAGACATTTTATGTCTATATGTGTACATGTAATTGTTTATCCATTATAATCAAAACACATGTCTTCACTTTATTCACAACCCGAAAGTTCTAGAAAGCTCAGTGTGGAGAGAAAGAGTTGATGAGAAATGCCTGATCCCTAAATTCAGCCTTGCAGGAGAATTTTGTGGGGGAATTTCTTGAGTTGTCAGTCACAAGCTCATATGTGACTCTGATCTAAACCACTGAACCTTCCCTCAAGGAAAACACCCGCAGGCATACTATCTCTCAGAGCCTGTACAAGGACACCCACCCCCCCACCTCCAGAATACATGGATTCCAGGTTAAGAATCTCTGCTATGCACATGAGAGGCAAGGCAGCCCCACTCAACCCATAGATCTGATTTGACTTGAAGTCGGCCTGTTGACCATAGATTGTCCATCAGAACATCACCCTTCTTATGATCCCTAAGGAACTCAGGGCCCTGTACCCACGTGCCCATGCAAAGCCGCCCCATGAAGATCTGTCCGCTAAGCATTTCCACTTCTAACTTTTTGCTTGGGTCCTCGCTCCTCCATTTAGCTTTATCTCTCTCCTTTCAGCTTCATTAGGGTTGAATTTAGGGTCAGAACTGGGGTTCCGTTAGCACTGGTGATGGGCTAACCGGGAGGAGGCGAAGACCCCCAAACCTGACCATTGTCTCAGCAGGTGAGGCTTCAGCAGAAGGTAATGTGAGAAAGCCCAGGGGTTTGTAGAGGTGAATAACTGGGCCGGTAGGCAGTGCAGAGCCTCGAGAAAGCCTGGCAGGGTATTAGGTGGCATCAGGAACCAAGCCAGGCAACCGAGGGTCAGGGCTGGGACTTCAACCTCTAGGACTGGGAGATGCGGGACAAGAGCTAGAGTTCTAAGCCAGGAGTCAAGGTAGGAAATTAGACATGGGGGATTCAAGCAGGCACCCAGGCACCAACGCTGCAGTAGAAAGTGATGTTGGAAGAAAAGGCATATTTCACAAACAAAGGCATAAGTTCCCAGCAGGACTAGCAATAAGATTGACTTGATTCTCAGTCAGTGAGCTTTGGCTCTATAGCTCCTTATGCTCTTCCTGGGTATCCGTCCATCTCTGAGTCAGGAATGAAGCTGAGCTTGCAAGTGCGGACCAAACGGATAATGATCAGTCAGCCCTGAGGCCAGGGGCAGGGAGTCTAGGGAGATTTTCTGGTTTTATTATTTCTTGGTTTCCCATAAAGCAAGTAGAGAGAGAGAGAGCAGTGTTGTGGTTCTAAGTACGGACGCCCTGAGTTCAATTCTCAGCTCTGCCACGAGGTTCGCGGCAAGACACTGGCCTGTTTTAAAATCTCCATATTCTTCATAGAGAGGTGAATATCTCTATGATGTCATGGATGATAATATTAGAATCCACCTCATGGTGTTGTTAGGAGGAATGAACGAATGAATAAGTCTATATAAAAGTGCACATAACAATGCCCGGCATGTCATAAACACTGCGTAAATTGAAATATAAATAAATCGCACTATGACTTCAGCCACCTCAGTATGGATCCTGAGGCTCAGGTGAAATCTCATCGATGGGGAAGTGCTTAAGAAATGGTCCACGATGTTGCTGGAACTGGGGTGACAGGAAGTGATGACCGCAGGGGTCCAGGGACCTATTGACACTTGGCTCTGATGTATTTGGCTCTTGGTTTCTGGAAGCCAATGTGTCTGCCTAAGAATAAAGAATGAGAGTCAACACATCATTGGGGAGAAGCAGCCGACTGGGAAGAGTCATAATGTAATCGAATCCAACACTATTTGTCTCATGCAATACTATCTTCTTGGGCTTGTCTAATTTTAAGGAGGTAAAAAAGAAATATGAGGTCTATTCGAATATTTATTCCCAGTTGATTTGAGTTCGTCAAAGTCAAGAACCATGTTCAATTCTTGTTTAGACACTGAGACCTCTACCTATTCCTCGTGGAGGCCTTGCACTGTGTAGCTTACAAAAGCTATGATTTCCTTAACTATTCTATTTCCAAAGTGAAAGACACAGTCAAGGCTGCTCAAGTTGTCTTGCTGAATTCACATTTTTTAAACCAGAGAAAGATCAGTGATAACCTAAATGGCCAAAACAACGAAGCAATTAGGTAAAATTGTAACATATTCATCCTACAAAATATTTATTACATAACCGCTTCCATAATAATCCGAGAACGAAGCGATAACCTGGATACACACTCAGAATACGAAACGATACGGGCAAAACCCAGAATCATATCTCTGCTAATTTATCAGGAGGCCCAGACGCCTTCAGCCGAGTCTGTCCAAGGCTTTCCAGAGATTTAGGCCCGTCGGAGAGACCCACCTGGCACACGTCCGCAGTGCCGCGTCCCTAGATCCCCACGTCTTTACAGCTTTGCAGCCTGTGTCCTTGATGCTAACTCGGTGGCTTTGTCGATGGAGGAGAAGCAAGCTCACCGAGGCGCCGTGAGGGCCCTCACTGGCTGATGGGTTTTTGTGGCTTCTTGGGTTTTTGTGGCAGCATCAGCAACAGGAGACTTTTTCAGAGGGGGACGCTGAAGAGGAGAGGAGACTGGCAGGTGACACCGGAGAGCTGGGAGAACTAGTTCCTGAGGACTGGAATTTCTGCAGAGTGACTGGAGCAGGGAGTCAGAAAAATGTGATCTGATGGTTGTTCGTGTGACCTGATGTTCACCCACCCCCAGGCTGGACTAGCCTGTGGACATAAGATTTGTCTCTGTGTATTTGTGTTTGTGTGTATGTGTATTTTTCATTACGCCTTTGTTAAAAAATAGGCAAACCTATGAATAAAGTGTGAAACAATGTATAAATTAAAACATAGTAAAATGGTAAGATTTGAGGTCATGTTTTTGTTTCGATTCTGTTCATTTTATTATTTTCATACGAACTAATGTGATACATCGTTCGATCCTTCAGTTATTTGTCCTATAATTTCTCAATAATTTATTCCTTCTTGTCCTCATAGCATAGACATTAGAAGAACAGAAAGAATAAGGCATCAAGATCTTCTCTGACCAGGTCTTACCTAAATAGATCTATCATAAAGGGTATTTTGGAGTTAAAATTTTTTTTTTTTTTTTTTTTTAGTTTTAATTCTGTGCTTTCTGTTTATCATCTCATAGTAAATTTACCATACTCCAGGAATTTGATCATGGCCCTTTTTATGGAAAAAAGTCTGAGGCAGCAAACAGAGGGGACTTTTCCCTGGGCCAGCAGTGATGATACGAGTCAGCAAAGCTCATGATTTATTACCTGACATTTCCAGTCTGTCCTGAAGCCCTGTCTCACCACACTCACTTTGACAGATGGTGAATGTGAGTCTCGGAGCTTAGAATGAATGAAAGGCTCTTCCAGTGAGGAAGGAAAAGGATCAGACAATAAAAACTAGGGTCGAAGGCTCCATAATATCTTGGTTTTTAAAATTTTATTTATTTATCGGTGTTTATTATTATTTTAAAGTTATCTTTCAATTACAGTTGACGTACAATATTATATTAGTTTCAGGTGTACAATATAGTGATTAGATATTTCCATACCTTACAAAGTGATCACAGCAGTAAGTCTAGGACCCACCTGGCACCACGCATAGTCATTACAATATTCCTGACTATATTCTCCTTGCTGTACTTTATATTCCTGTGACTACTTTTATTATTGCCAATTTCTACTTCATAATCCCTTCACATTTTTCATCCAGTCTCCCCAACAACCATCCCCTCTGGCGACCATTAATTTATTCTCTGTATCTACGAGTTTGTTTCTGTGTTGTTTGTTTGTTTTGGTTTCCACATGTAAGCGAAATCGTATGGCATCTGTCTTTCTCTGTCTGACTTATTTCACTTAGCATAATACCCTCTAGGTCCGACCACGTTGTCACTAATGGGAAGATTTCATTCTTTTTTATGGCCGCATAATATTCCGTTGAATCTATGTACCACATCGTTGGTGGGATGGAAAATGGGTGCAGCCACTATGAAACACAGTATGGACGTTCCTCAAAATAGGAGACCTAGGACGATCGTATGACCCAGCAATTTCACTTCTAGGTGTTTATCCAAAGAAATCCGAAACATGAATCGAAAAAGATATATGCACCCCTGTGTTTATTAGCGTTATTAGAATAGCCGAGATATGGAAGCAACCTAAGTGTCTGCAACGTTTTATAGTTAAACACTTCCACTCCTAGAATCTCTTACCTATGCCAGATAGAATCCCATCGCCCGATCAACCCTCTATCCCTTCAGGAAGCCCCTGTCTCTTTTGTGATCCTGTGCATATTCCTCTGATGGCATGGCTCTTCCTGGCCCGGCCGCCGTCCATCCTCCGAGTCAGTCCTCATCACTGCTCCGACATGTTCTGCACGCCGATACTACCCATCGCCTCGCAGGTTCCTGAATATGCCGTGGTTTCTCCCGCCTCGGCACTTTCAGACGTCCCGTTCCCTCTGCGTGAATTGTGACTTTTTGACTAGACGGTTCCCGGGGGTCTTTCAATATTCAGCTCAGCGCCCCAGGCATCAGGAGCTTCCCTGGCCCAGCCCCGCAGCTCCTCCCGCAGATGAGTCTCTAGCAGAGCCTCTGAGCTCACCCTCATCAGAGCACTCCTCACACTGTTTCGTAATAGTGTCTCCGACTGTGTGGCCCGCACACTGCGAGCTCCTTAAGGATGCGGAATCTTTCTCATTCGCGAAGTTCCTGGCGTATCTTAATCGAAACTTCTATGCGAATAAACAAATATATAGATGAATAAATGAAGAGTCACACCATATGCTCCAACTCTTCTCTTCGTTGGGCTTATATGTGCCGTAGCTTTCACAATCTCGTACAGATGGGCAAAGCAGGAAGAGACGTTGGAGCAAAGGAAAGATCCATAAATAAAACGGTTACAAGAAAAACAGGTTCGACAAACATGGTTATAGAAGAACAGAAAATAAATGTCATCGTTGAACACATTTGCCTTTTTTTGTCAAGCCTTTACTTTTAAATCACATTCAGAACAAACGCGGCTCTTGCTTCTCATCACCGTGCGGTAATGACAGGTAAGTTGTTTAGGATGTGAGTTCTCCAAGCATTTTCACATTCGCTTTTTTCAAGACATGGTCGTGACTGTTTTCAGATGAAGACGGTGAGCTGCAGGGAGAAGTAATTTATCAAATATCATATACCATCATACGGACAAACCGAATGTCCTTCAGCTCAGGTCTTTAACGCAATACAGGGCCCTTGGGACAGCTTCTGATTATTGCGTTGCTAGTTTATACTTTCTTTGCCCATCTAATTTCCAAAGAGTATCTGTTTACCATCTTGAGAATACAGAAACATCCTGCTTATCTGCAGACATTATACATTATCTGATAACTGACTATACAGACAGATGGAGCAAGTTGCTAATGAAATGTCAGTTAGCTTGTCTTTTTCCCCCCTTATTAACAGCCTGAGTCCTGTGTCAATCTCTAAATTAAAAACTTCTCTACGACACAAATTTTTCCACTAGCTACTTTTCCAAACTAATCTCTCTTCCTCAACCAGAGATGTCTGCCACAGCCAGGCCGGGCTCCGCCTCCTTCACCTCCTAGCGCATTGCTGCCTCCACACCTGTGCTCAGAATCCCCTAAAAAGGCTCACTCTTCTTCACTGCCCCTCCCATCCTACCCCTTTTTTAAAAGGTCCGCCCAGCCATTCCATGAAGCCTTCCAGAAATGCCGTTCCCAGTGATCTGGTTCTCTGAGCGAGCCATCACACATATGGTCCACTTCATTTTTTGGTACTTAATAATGCTGATCATAATAACCTAGTACCCCCATCTCCTTAAATCGGGAGACCAGTGAGTTGGACCCACTTTCCCTGAGGCCTGGAAACTCTCCTCAGACAGTAAGTTGGGGCAACCATAGGACTTACCTCGTTGGTTTCTTATCTCTCAGAGATCACAGTTTTTTTGTTTCTGACATCCAGTGTCTTGAAAACCATTATCGTGTGTATTTTGTCCATTGTTTTAGGTGCTACAATAGAAGAGTAAACCTGGACTCTGTTCTCTTGGCCAAAAGCAGACATCCTATGCAGCTTCCGTGAGCCTCAATTTTTCTCATCTTTGAAATGACGTGGATAATATCAGTTTGTTCTACTTTACTAGGTCATCACTATTTTATGAACTATCCAATTCCTACATAAATATCAGTTTTTATTTGAATAGACGAAATGTGCATACAGATCACAATGAGGGAAGTTAGATTAAGATCGTATCAGTCATTTGCACATGAGTGAGAATGAGTTCCTCTGAGCTTTTACTGAAACAGATTCAGAGTCGACAGCAGAACTGCAGATAGCAACCTACTGACAGCAGAACTGCAGATAGCAACCTACTGTCGTTCCAGGCCTAGAGAAGAGTAAATTAGTTCAGGTATTATTCCAGATTGCCCCCCATCACTAGACAGCGTGTCCCTGAAACTAAAAAACAGCCTTTTAGTTTCTGCCTGTTCTTCCTTTTGCCATAGGACTTAAAGGCGATGAAATCTGGAGAAAACAGATTCACTCAGTGGCCCCTAACTGGCGTCAGAGTATCTGGAAAATAAAATAATTACTCTGAAGAATAGTAAAGAAAGGCAGTTGCATAGTCAGAAGGGATATTTTTATACAGACGTGATAAGATCTGATGAATTCTCCCTGCACCACATCAAAGCACACCTTGCAGATGACCACGGCACCCCTGTCCGTCACGTGCACTGTCTTCCTCTCCTGCTGGAACAGTGCTGGATGAAAGTCAAGGTTCGCCTCGGGGCATCGTCTCGAACATGGAGACCAGCCTTTCTATTAATAGACACTTCCTGCAGAAAAATTATACTGTAATCGATTATACTGAGGTGTTTTTTTTTTCTTTTTCTTTTTGCTTTTTAACATTCAATTGTATTTGGATGAAACAGTATTTTTCTCCCCCTAATTTGATCTTGTGGTTCGTCAGGCATTTACCATCTCTCAGGATGCGTTAGTTCTCAGGTGGTGAACTGCATCCGTTAGTCATTGATTTTTATTACTCACACGGTCAGAGAGCTGCCTTTTTAGTTCCGAGTGTACCTTATTGAGTTAGACCAAGTGCCAAACAAAAGACCCAGCTCTGCTAATCATTGTCATCGTTGGTACTCACAGACATAATAAAAACGAGACTGTGAAAGGAGGTTTTTTTCGGTGTGTGAATACAAAGCGATCGTTTTAAAACGTAGATAGTACTTGCCCCTCCACATAACTAACCCTTCAATGGTTTACTGCCCTACTTAGAATAAAATCTAAACTCCTGGCCAGGTTGAGTCATCAGCTGTTGGTGTTGCCAGCCAGTCCTTCAGTCCAGGGGCCTCGTGTGACTTGTTGAACATCATTATCCCATTGTCTGGCATTGTGCTATAGAAATATGTGTGGGCAAGTTCCTTCAGTGTGCCAGACTCGTTCTGTGTTTTCTTCTGCCTGGAAGTATCTTTCCTTAGTTCTTTGAATAACTGGCTCCTTGTTTCAGTCTCAAAACAAATAATCGTCTTCTCGGAAAGGCCTTGGCTGATCATAAAGTCTAAAACAGATGTCCCTGCACCCCATCTTCTCATTCATGTCACTCTGTCTTATAGTCTTCATCATAGTGATCACACCCTGAGATCATCTTCTTCCATTTTTCATTTATTTAGTTATTTTCTGTCTCCAACCAGAACGTAAGCTCCGTGACAGCAGAGATTGTGTTTGTCTTGCTCAAAGCTCCATTTCCGGCCCCATCAGCAGTGCCTGGCACATTACAGACTCTTGATAAATATGTGTTGACTGACTGACTAAATGAATGAATGAACGAAAGCCACGTAGCTGCAGACGGCACTCACTTGTGTGCTTTGCCTTATTTAATTCTTACAACCTTATGAAGTAAGCACTATCCTACCATTAGCTCCATATTACAGAGAAGAAAACTAAGTCTTAGAGAGGCAATGTAATTCACCCAAGGTCACGTAATTAGCAATTTGAGAAGCTGGAGTTTAAATCCAGGTGGCCTGTTTTACAGAGAACAATTTCTCATTTACCCCTCAAAATACCTGCTTTGTTACTTGTTACTCACGTGAGTTTGGAGATCACAGCTGGGCTCCAAGTTGAAAAATGGGATTCCCACTTCTGCTTCTCCTCCCCTCTATTGACCTTATCCCCTGCAGGCAGGACAGCTCAGGAGCATGCATGAGGTGTGGCCTGCCCTGCTGGGGTCACTCCATACCAGGAAGCAGGTGAGTGCTCATTACTTGTGGGCTTCCAGCTCCGAAAGAGGGAGCCAGGAAACTGCTGGCCTGGGATCCCCCTGGGACTCTCCCCTCCAACTCACTGATCAGGGGAGGGGAGGGAACTAGAGAGAAGGGCAGAACTATTTGCCTAATACTTCCAAGAGCACTAAAATTCCTGTTTTATGGAAGGAGGCAAGACCACAGGGAGAGGGAGAACATTTCCCTGCCCCTCAGCTGTAGAAGGAAAAGAAAAGCCCTCAGATGTCGGAGATAAAGGTGATGGCTGGGGCTGGAGAGGAGAGGGGTACTATCGACATTGGCAGCATCGGGGTTCATCTCGGCTAGCTCATTTCATCACAGTCACTTCTAAACAATTACTCAGCATCTCTGTACTACCTTCAGAGTCAAGTGTGAACTCTGGGCAAAGCCCTTCATGAGCAGCCCCTGGCCCCTCGCGGTCTCATCTCCCACTCCCCTGGCAGCTATCCTGCAATTCTTCACATCTCTGGGCCTTTGTAAATGTCTTTTCTTCTCTTCCTGGCTACTTCCTCTTCAGCTCTCAAGATCAGGCAATTGACCATGATCAGTTTGGAGGCAGAGTACGGTTTGCTAATCTGGGCATCTTCAGACTTCTCAGTGTGGCCGTCTAAAGGGGCATCAAAGTGTCTGCTCAAAGGCGACAGGCAGAAGCCTGCTGTGCTGGGCTGGGGTTGGGGGTCTCTTCTCCCTCTCAAAGTACTTCGGCACGTCCCTATTTATAGGTCTAATGCTATACTTTCAATGTTGTTTTTCTTTCTGAGAAAAGAGTTGTGTCTTATCACCATATCCCCACTATTAAGCCATGATACCTGGCACGTAGTAGATGCTTGATAAATTAATTTTTGAATGAAAGTTCTTTTGAATCTCCGCAACGCGGAAAGCATGGTGGTAGGCACTATAATGGGATACAAAGTTGTGTCTCTGATCTTAATGGGAGAATAAGACATGAAAAGTTCACATATATGTTATAAAAGGCACTGTGAGATAATGTGGAGACAATGCTATACAAATTTAAAAAGAATGCTTCCGATTTATTTATGGTAAAAATGATCACACGCCTTCCTTCCCACTTGGAAATCAACTCTTACCTGTTAACTATTTTCTTAATAGATTTAGAATTGTCTTTCATTGTGTGGCTTGGATCCATTTTGAAAGTACCCGGGGGCATAAATAATAAAGTTATGCGCAGGTGACAGCTGTGCAAGGGCCTCTGGGTTGTGAGTCCTAGCGACAGCCACAAAGTCTGACTTGGGGTGAGGGGATAGGGTTATACTTTGAAGAGAGCAGGGTTTAGATTCTACCATGAGGGGAAGCAGAGGGTGAGTCCTGGGAAGGGCTGAATGAACATGGTAAGAAAAGTCGGTGCTTCCGAAGTCCCTTCGTAAGGGCTGGGTCTGTTGTCTGCGCCCAGGGCCCCCAAGGCTGCTGGGTATCTCCTGAGAGCAAGAGAAATGAAACAGCCATGAGTGTTGGCATGTGGGAACGAGAAATCATCCAAACAAGCGAACGGGACAGGCAAACGATCTTTCCCATTGGGAACATTTGGCATAAACTCTGATTTGTGCTTAGAATCGATCGGTCCAAAATTTTCATAAAGGTATCGATAGTGTATTGATATTGATATGGCATAGTTCTATAGGATGAAGATCTAGCACTTGAGTTTAGGGATGGGTACAGGACAACTGCCCACCATGGGTAACTGGGCGGGACATGTCTATAAAACTGAATTCTAACTCATCTAGGAGCATCCTTTATGCTACTTCTCATCCTAGGTGGCCTTAAATAATCCAAAACTGAACACATTGATGGTCACTAGAGGGGGAGGGGGTCAGAGGGAGGGGTTTAAAAAGCACAAACTTCCAGTTATGTCATGGGGACGTGAAGTGCAGCATAGGGAACGGAGTCACGTAGGTGACCGGTGGTTATTGGACTTATTGTGGTGATCGCTTTGCAAGGTGTATCAGTGTTGAATCGCTGTGTTGTACGCCTGAAACTAACGGAATGCTACATGCCAATTACAATTGAAAATAAATTAGTGAAAAAGAGAAATAATCAAAATTGTAACTTTCCAGTATTTCTATAAAGTGGGACGTGGAAGCGCACGCTTGCCATGAGGTTTAAACAGAGAGTCGTTAAGAGCTGGGATGTGCCTCCTTGGTCGATACATAAATTAGTCCAGACAGACATCTTTTTCCTTTCCTTCATTTTCATCATCAGACAGGAAGTGGAGGAGGAGAATAGGGAACTTGAACGAACATTCTGGCTGGTCTAAACGCCCCCAGTCCTGGCTCTCTTTAAACTCAGAATTCTCATGGCTTCACTCATTTAGGGTTAATCACTGCTTCGTGAGGCCCCGAAAACAGTTTTCTACCGCTTTTTATTATTTCGCTTTCCACGTCTGTGTCGTTAGGCCTCGGATGTTAAGCCGCCAAAGGAAAGAGGGTCTGTCTTTTTGATGGACATAATAGGTGTATGCTCTATGAAAGCCTGTTTAGGAATTAATACACAAGCCCTCAGGAGGCAAAAGTAACGATGAAACATTTTTCTCACGTTGAGAACAGATCTTCCTCAGTTTATTTGTAGATATAAATCAGCTAGTCAGCGTAAATTGTGTTTCTATATGCTCACCAGGGGTAGGGGAGGGTTTTGGCTGAGATTGAGAAATTCGTTGCCCGAGAATAATAAAGTGGGCGGGGAACTCAAGGCTCAGAATCTCGAGGAGGAGGCGGAGTCACCGAGTTGGAGCATTTTTGTCCAATCAGAAGGAGACGGTAGGAGCAGGAGGGGGCGATAAAGGGGGAGCGGGAGATCGCGAATCCTGCCCAGTTACACGAGCCCGGTCGCCGGCGTAGGAGCTTCTCGGCCTAGGTACTTCTGCCCAGTGAGAGCGGCCGACTCCGAGGCCGGCTCCAGCAATGGCCTTTGCAAATCTACGGAAAGTGCTCATCAGCGATAGCCTGGACCCTTGCTGCCGGAAGATCCTGCAAGATGGAGGGCTGCAGGTGGTGGAGAAGCAGAATCTGAGCAAAGAGGAGCTGATAGCCGAGCTGCAGGTAAGGCGAGCGCGATAAAGACAAGCGCTCCATGGCATCCTCGGCGGAAACGGGCTGGCTGCGCCCGGGCCGGCGCGCCCCACCCCCACCCCGCCCCTGGTATCAGTTGGTTCTGGGGCCTCCTGATTTGGGGGTTGGGGGAGGGGGAGGAGGCGAGCTGCAGGCGGCGAGCTGCAGGATACAAACTTTCCGTTCAGTTTGCACCGCGCGTTTCACGTTGGCTCGGCTCCCGCGAGCAGTGCAATGTGCAGGCTGCTGGCAGGATGTCCCCACGGCTCCCCAGCGCCTTCGCGCGCGGTGGCCCTGGCAGCTGGTCGCCGCGCGGGGACACCGGGGAAGGGACGCTAAAGTGGCTTCCTTATGGGGAGCTCAGGGACCGGCGATCCTCCCCCGACCAAGCCCTGGCTCGCCCGGCCGAGACCTTGCCTTCCCTGGGGGGCCCTGGCAGAGCCCCAGCCTGTCTCGTGGCTGCTGGAGAAGCTGCAAGGAAGGCAGCAGACGTACCCGCCTTTCGTCTGATGCAAGACTGCTGAGAGTTTTCACCGCCCCTCGGCCTCCTGGGAGCTCGGAGGAAAGGGGGACGGGCGGGGGGCGCCAGAGATCCCTGGGCCGCGCACGCGGCCGCCGCCGCGAGGGTCCAGGCTCCGTCTGCAGCCGCGGCCCCCGCCGGCGGCCTCACCCTTGGCTTCATCGCTGGTCAGGAATGACCAGACTGGACTAGAATCCGATCCCAGTCACCCCAGGAAACTGATTTCTTAGCAGCTCTTTCTCAGGAATGTGTGGGTTTGTTGTGCTCGGTCTGCCTTGTTTGTAAGGGTGCTGCGAGGTTTGGGGGCCTCCTCCGGGCTTTATCTTACGAACTCTTCAGTCCAGTTCCTGCACTTCTCTTCTACTGCACCCAGCGCCCCGGGGTGTCTACGCCAACCCCCAACTCGCACACCCCGCAGGGTGGCGCGCGCCAGCGTGCGCGGATCCTCCCCCTCCTCCCCTCAAGGTCCCTTAAATCAAACCACAGAGGCGGCTGCTGGGGCGTTCGCTGCGCTGCAAATCGCATGGTCCTCGCGACGCCTGTGCCCCCCTTACGGACCCTCCCCCCTCTTCCCTCGTATGCCACATCCGGGTGTCCAGCCTTGTCCGGTACTCAGAGAAGTTTCCGAGCGGTCGCTACCTTCAAGAAGCTTGGAGAACAGTTAGAGAGCCAGGTCACCTCTTTTGTATGGATGGCGTCAGTGGCCTTGGTTCTGGGTGCTGGCCAGAAGGCAGTGGAGTGGCCTCCAGCCCAGCCCCTGACCCTCACCTCCACCGGAGCACCGGGTCGGGAAGAGGGGCCTGCACTCGGCTCTGCCCCTTTCTTTGGGAAGTTAAAGCCCCCGGGGGGCGCGGCCCGGAAGGGGTCATCGCGGAGTGGAGAACAATGGGAGGCCCCGCCAGCCGTGGAGGGGCTCGCGCCCCCGCCCGGTCCGTGAAGTTGAGAAGTCGCCCTGGGCGGTGCAGGGAGTCTGCAGCTGAGGGTCGGAGGCCCCTTTTAAGGGCGCTGCGAGCTGGTGTGAGAGGAGGGGGTGCCCGACTGCCAGGCATCGCGGGGCTGTTGGGGAGCGCCCAGCCTCCGTGGCTGTTTTTGTAAAACGTTCCCTCCAGAGGCCGGTTGGTCTCCTTGGCAGCCCGTGGGAGGGTCCTCTCTTCCGCACTGCGCCTCTTTGTTCTGCCTGGTTAGTGTCCTGCCCTCCCCCTGTTTAAGTCCTTCTATTGCTTAAGGAAGCCACAAGCATGTCGCCTGAACCGGGCCTGGCCCGGGTGTGGGCTCCTTGGTATTCTGGGCAGACAGGCACGGTTCGCTCTCCATTCCCCAGAACGGCCCTTTTCAGACTTGAGGCAAGTCCCAGCTAGCCCATTACTGAGTGATGAAGCCGATTTAATGGGTCGTGATTAGCATTTAAAAATAGATATATCAGAAAGCAGTGCAGGCAGTAAGGGAAGCATTGTGTCCTGAAATTTGTTTCAGTTATGTGTGTCTTTGTGGTGTGTGTGTTTGTGTGAGTTTAAAATCACAACTTAATCACGTGTTTCTTGGAAAAACACTGGCTTGGAATAATAAAGCATCTTGTTAGAAACTTACAGACTCTTAGACTGTGTACCCCTCTCGGATCAGCAGGTGTCAGTCACATCTTAAATCTCATACGCAGGAGCATTTAAATCTCAACCATGGATCAGTGGCTTTTTAACTTAACTATGACCCACAATCAGAAATTGATTTTACATCATAACTCACTATAACACACACATAAAGTTTCATGAAATAATACCTTTACTATATGTGATGCGTTTGCATCTTTTCTTCTGTTTCGTGAAATGGCAGTGCTGTTCAGAATCCACTAGACCACTTGCCTGGTAATGCATTTATTTAACCTATCTGAGCACATTTACGTCTTTATCCTAGAACTTTAAGAACGGTAAAGAAGGGGATGCATTTCCATGCAAGAGTCCGTCTTTTGAAAAGTTCTAGCCTGTACACTAGGATTTAGTTTTCCAAAGTGAAATAACCACCTTCTTAATCAATGTCCCACATACTATGCAAAACAGTGCCTACCTGCATCCTCTATAGCTAAGGAACGTGAGCTGAAAAGTTTCCTTTGTCTTCCTCAGTGATTTAAGTTAGAGGTGCGAAAACACAAGCAATCTCCAGAATCACCCCCAAGGCCAAGCCTGCCCTCCTTGGGAGAGGAGGAAGCACGTGTGAACTTGACGGAGGGGAGTGGGTTTCCACTGCTAAGTGGGTTTCCACTGCTAAGTTAGCGTAGTTTGTCAGGAACAGCCATAAATCCAGCAGAACAGTGGCCTGCTGTTTTCCAGCTCTAAGGCAGCTGAGGGATGGCGACAGGGAGGAGGGAGTGCCTGTTACAGCCTGTGCTCACACACTGATACACACTCACAGAGCAGTTGACTGCAGAGTGGGTGCAGTGTCAAGAAAGGCACGTTCCCGCCCCAGGAGTGCCAACGAAGACCTCGGGATGCTGGAGAAAAAAGTTAGAATCTAGAATCACAGCGAACTACACAGAGGGTGTTTGTGGATTTGCAAAGGGCCTTGCAAAGGGTGGTAGTTTGCATAAGTACAGGAGAGGAGCCAAGTTTTGGAGGGATGACACGAGGCCTGAAAAGAGAATGGTGCTCGAGAGTGCCTGGGTGTGGAGGGATCAGTGGGCGATACTGTCTGTCAGTAAATTCGTGCTTATTGAATGTATCCGTCGATGTTGCAGTTGAATGAAGCGGGGGTAGTGGAGGATGTCAGAGGCCTTGGAAGCTGATGAACTCTGGCCAGGCCAGGGGGGGCCGGGGTCTGCTGGGAGGGAGTCTACAAAGCAAGCTCTGAATGCGCCTGCATCCTGGTCTGGCTCGAGACTTCAGACTTCTTGGCTTCAAAGAAAGCTTGTTTAATGGACACCACCCTTGAGGGAAAAGTAGAGGGTTTACGGGGTCCATCTCCCTACGGGCAATCCTTCCACAGACTGCACTGGCGAGGACAAATAGGGCTGTTTCCGAGCGCGTCCTCAGGGCCAGTGAGGACGGAGTAGACCGCTGGAGGCCTGCGTCCTGCCTGCGCAGCCAGTCCTTTCTATGGGAAGCAGATCCCCAAAGTTCGGGGAGGGCGGTGGATGCCTAGTGTTTTTATAAATTACTGGCCACTTTGTTAGTTCTGTGAATCACCTTCTTATACCTTTGCTTGTCTTTTTTTTTTAATTATTATTTTGTTTATTATTTATTTTTTATTGTGTTCTTTGGCATTTAAAAAATTGATTTTTTAACCCCTTACATTTTCTAATAATGCTTGTACTTAAAAAAATTCTTGTAAGATATTCTTCCATTCTTCTGGGTTTTGAAAAATCTGCAGCAAGGTAGGAATTAAATATTTTTTCCCCCTAAGTTTTCCTAATACCATTTCTCAGGTGGATCTTCCTTTCCTCCATCAGTTTGAATTCTGCCTTTATTATTTTCTAAATTCCCACACGTACACGGGTCTGTGTGTTTAGTACCTATTTCAGTTCTGTTAGTTGACTTGCCAGTTTCTGAACATTTTTCTCCTGGCTCCCTCCCGATATGTCCTTCCTTTTCAGAAAACTACTTTTTTTTCTTTTTTTTTTTTTAAAGAACAGAAATTTAAATCTGACAATTCTGGAGGCTCAGAAAACTCCCGAGTGCTCCCATATATAGATCTTAAGCCTCTTTATCGCAGTCATCTAAGAGATTTCTGATGCTGGATTTTTAGTCATGGGACATGTCTGACTACTTGGGGAAGGACTGTGGAGTGGGGAGAATAGGTTTGCATGGGCCTCTCAGATCACTGGATTCATTTATTAACTTACTGTTTTATTGAACGTCAGCTATTAAAACAATCTTCGCTTTAGGGATGTAAGATATGTGAGAAAAGCAAACTGCAGGTCGGAGGACAAGAAAATGTGAACCAGGTGATATGAGAATTAGGGGGAGACGGTGACGGAATCCAGGCTTGTTGGCAAAGGTTTCATGGGAGAAATGTTTATTGTGCCTTGAAAACTCGGTACTGTGTGGCCAGGCAGGGGGGATGCTTCTTTACAGTGCACTTGAGTGTGGGACAGACAGCAGTGTCCCCTTTGCCCAGGCGTTGGCTGATGTTCACCTAGGCATTCAGAGAGCCTTCAGGATTCCACTGGGTATTGGCGGTCAGCCCCGAGGGGGTGGCTCCTGTTACTTCCTCAGACCTTCCCATGCTTTTACATGCTGCGGTCACACCACACGTGTGCGTCTGTCGGGACAGGGCCGTGACTTACCTTGTGTTGAGAGTCGAGCATAATATTGGATACATACATATTAGGCGCCCTGTGGGTGGCTTGCTCACCCACCTGGGACAGCCAGTCTGGGGCAGAGCACGTGTACGTTCACCTGCTTCATTTCTTGAGGAGCCTACGGAAGCCTGTCTTGGGGGGGTCTAGCTTAGCCCTAGGAGAGTAGCTGTGACGAATACGGAAGGTCTTATTTTCCAATAGGTATATTTTTGGTCTAATATTGCCTGAGTTTCTGAGCTGCTATAGACCAGCTTCCTTTGGTCTCTATTTTCGGAAAAGGTTTTCGTTCAACAGTCTTTTCTTTAGCTCTCTTTGTCACCGTCATGAGACGCATGCCTTCCACGTGCCAGGCGTGGGGCTCCAAAGCAGAATTCGATCCCACGTCTTCCCTTCCGTCCCTCGGGGTCCGTGGAGGTCACGATGCCCACGGAGCAGGTGCTGTACCTGTTCTACGTCACTGCTTCCTCCCACACAGCCGAGGAGGCTGGCACTCAGGTTCCTGGCTCGTATGGGATGGACTTGGGTTCGAACCCGGGCCTGACCGAGGGCGGAGCATGTGGCTCCCACTTGGGGGCAAAGAAGCTCGAGAAGGTCCTCCAGATCAAGTCTGTGGACCCAGATGTTTCTTTTTCTGCCTCAGGACTGCGAAGGCCTTATCGTCCGCTCTGCCACCAAGGTGACCGCCGATGTCATCAATGCGGCCGAGAAGCTCCAGGTGGTGGGCAGGGCCGGCACCGGCGTGGACAATGTGGACCTGGAGGCCGCGACGAGGAAGGGCATCCTGGTCATGAAGTAAGCTGTGGGGGCCGGGCTGGGTGTGGAGCCTGACCGCGGGGAGGGAGGGCAGAGCCCACCTCAGAAAGGAGGGCTTCCTGGAGGAGGCCTGGTCCCGGCCGAACCCGGACGCCTGGGTGACGCTCGAGGGCTTCTGACATGGATGTTCTCTTTGTCATCTCGAGATGCTTCACAGACCGGGCCCCTCAGATGCTGTGGGTCTGCAGTTTGGGGGTCAGAAGGGTGTTAGCAAACTGACCTGTGTTCTCTGCTCCAGCCGTGCCCCCCAGCCCTCCGTCCCCCATTGTCCTGGCTGCAGCCAGGTATTGTCAGCTCTGCCTTGATTCTTATCTCCCGGGAGAGGGACACCGCGCATTCTTTCTCAGCCTCACTTCCCACCGGAGCCGGGGCCTCAGTTTCTCTTTCCCATCCCAGGGCCAAGAGGCAAAGGGTCCCTAGTAGAGCTGTTTTTGCGGAAATCCAGGGCAGAGGTCTTGTCGGCATGCCAGTGCGTGGTGACACTCGTTTCTGGCTCCCGTCTGGCACTTAGCTGGTGACGCAAGACTGTCCCCAGTCCCTTTCTTGGTTCTCGAGCCTTTTCTCTTCCCTAGAGAACCTCACTATCCTAAAGTCCCTCCCCCGCCACTTCCCCCCTGGGACGGGGTTAGTTGACTGGCCATCTGAGCGACACTACCGTGCAGTAGGAATGTTAGCTGCTAACCCAGCCGACATGCTTGCCCCGGACCCAGAGGCAGCAGCCCCCAGCCCCTGTGCCTCTTCCAGTGTCCCCATCCAGCCTGTCCCGCTGGGGAGCCAGGAAGCCAGGTGGTCTTGTGGAAAGACAGACGCCAAGAATCTTTTTATCTTTTTTTTTTTTTTAATGTGTATAGAGTCTCTAGACTTTTTTCTCCTTGTAACCTTCATTTCCGGAGATGAAAAGACCCAGTTGAGGAAGAAGGAGTGTGAACATGTGTGTTAATAAATTCTTCCAAAAGCCAAAAAAAAAAAAAGAGCCTTTGAGAAAGAAGCTCACTTTCACGGGGTGCTGTCTCTCTTCTTTCCGGGAAATGGGCAGAGTCAGCATTGCTCTGCCTATCAAGGTGTGAGGACGCTTTCTCCTTCATTTCTGGAGATGAAAAGACCCAGTTGAGGAAGGAGGAGTGTGAACATGTGTGTTAATAAATTCTTCCAAAAGCCAAAAAAAAAAAAAGAGCCTTTGAGAAAGAAGCTCACTTTCACGGGGTGCTGTCTCTCTTCTTTCCGGGAAATGGGCAGAGTCAGCATTGCTCTGCCTATCAAGGTGTGAGGACGCTTTCTCGTTCAGGGCTTGTGGACGGCACGGGAGAGGTCGCACAGGCAGAGATAGAAATATTGGCTTTGCTACTGATAAGAGCCTGGTAGGGCAGCTTGGCGAAGGTCAGGGGGCGACGGGCTGACCTCTGCATTGGTCACAGGCACAGCTTTGTTAAGATAGATTACGTGGCGCCACAGGTTATTTGCGCTTCCTGTGGGCAGGTAGATCCAGAGACGAGAGGAGAGAGAGAGAGAGGGACTGAGTCACATAGGTCTGTCCCACTCCTGTGCCTTGGGAGAAAGGAGCAGGGGTAGCGAGGCCAGGTGTGCGTCTCCCTCTGCGTGCGGACATCAAGCCAGCGTTTCCTTCCAGCCCTGGCACGTGGGCAGGAGGCCATCAGAGAACCCCGGGGCGGGGACGTGGGGTTTGTGTTCGGAGTGCGCAAGCTCACAGAGGAGGGGACAGCGCGTGGCAGGCACTCGAGGCCTTCCGCTGGGCGGGATGGGAATACTGGGTCTGGGCTCACTCCCGTCCCCCTTTGTCTTTGCTCCTCAGCACCCCCAATGGCAACAGCCTCAGTGCTGCGGAGCTCACCTGTGGGATGATCATGTGTCTGGCCAGGTAGGTCCCCGACTTCTCGGCAGAGCCGGTCCCTCTGGTAGGTCAATTATTATGACTCCCCGAGCAACGCGACCCAGAGAAACTTAGAAATATTTCAGCTTGGCGACGTGCAGACCGCTAAGAACAGCGACACGGAGAGAGAGAGAGAACACGACAAATGCTCATTTCCCCATTTCGCCCACTTTACCTTTTCCTCTTCTTGTAAGTCGGGCCAGCTATCGGTCGGTGCTCGCGAGGCCCCTTTCCCCCCATCATGGTCCCCCAGCTGACTGGCCTGGCGAGGACCCTAAAGTGTAAAACCCGGGGAGGCTCTGTCACCAGCTGGGGACAGCAGCTAGAGGGAGGGTCTGGGGATTTCCCGTGCTCCATGGTGCCGTGTGTACATCTTAGCAGCATGGAGTCGGTGGGCAGAGAGCAGGAGGTGAGAACCGAGAAGAAGCAGGCGAGGGCTCCGTCTTGCGAGGTCAGAGGCATTTTGTCTGCCAGGCTAGCCTCGCTGAGAAGGGAACACTTCCTCGAGGCAAGTCATTGTCAGTAATTACCGGGGCCCCATGGGCCAGAGCACCGAGATGGAGCTTCTTCCCTGAAGCTCATTCCCTAAGCTTTGCTGAGTTTCTGCATGAGCCGGTGGGGCTCTGATGGCAGAACAGATTCTGTCTCTGTCTCTGTCTGTCTGTCTGTCTCTCTCTCTCACACACACACTCACACACACTCAGTTGCCTCTCAAGGAAGCATCGGGAATCAGCTGTCCCCTGCTTCGGGAGATGTTGCAGGTTGTGGCCCTGGATGGAACAGGAAAATGAACCTCTTTGAACTCGCGGAACCCTTGACGCCGTCAGAATCCCTCAGTACCCCGTGTCGTCCTCCCTGCAGACCCTGGAGGGTGGGCTGTGGCTTTTTATTCGCCCAGTCACTTAGATCGACACTCCAGAGGCTGGGATGGAATCGGGGCCTCCTCCCTGACTCGCAGTCAGGCCTTGCCGGGCACGTCCCTCTGCCACGCACCTTGCCGCTCCTCCGGGGGCATCCCCGGCAGACACGGCGGCCGTGCACACCTCGTGTCACGCCTCCGTCTTGGGCTGGCGGGGGTCAGTGCGGGCCCGCCGAACGTGTGTTTGTCCTCGTAGGCAGATTCCCCAGGCGACGGCTTCGATGAAGGACGGCAAGTGGGAGCGGAAGAAGGTGAGCGGCTGGCCTCGCCTCGCCCGTCGGGTCCGGTGCCCGAGGCCCAGGCCTGGTGCCGACTCTGGCTTCTTTGCCCGCTTGGTTGCAGTTCGTGGGAACAGAACTGAGCGGGAAGACCCTGGGAATTCTCGGCCTGGGCAGAATCGGGAGAGAGGTGGCCGCCCGGATGCAGTCCTTTGGGATGAAGGTGAGAGGTGGGGGCCCCTGTGAGGTTTGGCTTCCCGAAGCCATGGTGGAAGAGGCAGCTTTGCTCGAGAGACGCTGAAGGCTTTTGTCCCAGGAGGGTCTGACCCCCACACCCCTTTTGGAGCCCCTGACTTCAACAGGGAGGGCGGGAGCGGTGGGCCGCTGCTGTGGACATGTGAACTCCAAATCTGGGACTACTCGGTGGAGGTTTCAGCTTTGGGGTCGCAGTGGAGAAGACAGAGCCCCTGTATCCTGCTGGCGGCCCCTCCCCTGCTGCGACGGCCTCCTCGTTTCGCTGTGTCTGTCACCTGTGGTGATTCAGAAAACAGGAGCAAACTGATACCAATTAAAAGAGAGCAATCGTCCGTCCATGTTCCCGCTCCCCTCCAGTGTCCGGAAGAGACTGAAAGGTGCTTGTCTGTCCACTGAGACGGGATGGTAGAGCCGATGGTGGTTTGAAGACCCCACGTGGTTTTCAGAAATCATCCCTGCCTCCCGCCATGAGGCCTTGCGTCGTCCTGTTCTGGGAGCTCAGTAGGCTTCTGGTTGAGGGAGGGTTGTCATCAACAGCAGTGCCACCCCCTGGGGTCAATGTGGGAGGCCTACGAAGGGGGAGGCCACTCAGCCGAGCGGAGGGCGCCACAGGAGTGCTCGCCTAGGCCGGAGTGACTGCTGGCGGATGTCTCTGTGTTTACTGTGGCTTTTGAGGCGATTGTGGGTTCAAACGACAGCCAGGGAGGCTTTGGTTAAACATTAAGGAAAATAGCTTTGAAAATCAGATCACTTCAGGTCTAGAAAAATTTACATAGCACGGTTACAGAATTTTCCACGTCTCCCTTGCCCCCTCCCTGTCTGTCTGTTCCTCTCACCTTCATAGGTTTAGAAGGGACCTTACGTGTAAACGCTTAATTTTCCGTTGACCCCTGGAGTTTGTCGGTTTTTCCTGAGGGCTCACGGCGAATGGATGGTAGACAAGAAGCCAGGTGGACTCCCCATGTCACCACACTGAGCTTCGTCCTCGCCTGCCTCCGTACCCCGCCGTATTTCTTTCGGGCAGCCAGACGTCTCTCCTGAGCCTCAGCTCTGGGAAGGGCAGGCCCGTTTTTCTAGATCTCCGGAAGAGGTGGGTGTGTCGCAGGATCCATTGATCCTGAAAACAAACCGAAGCCAAGGGGTGGCAGGGCGATAAGCCCCAGGGAATGCTTTCTCCTCCCGCCTGTGCGTGAGGGATCAAGGTATAAAGGTTTGGCTCACGGGAATTAACGGGTCATCTAAAAGCAGGGGTCAGGGGTCAAGTAAAAACTCCAAGCACACAGAATCAAACGGGAGAGTGCTCACTTCATGGATGGTGCTGGAGTCTGGGACGGACCAGGGCCCCCTGTTCTGTTAGTCCTGGTGCCCCTTCCCCATAGAGCCACAGCATGTCGGGTGTTCATTGTCAAGTCAAGGACCTGAGACTTTGGCAGTGACTTAACCCAGATGAAAAGCCCCGCCTCATTTCCTGTGTAACTGAAGTGACCGGTAATTTCATCTGTCCATCTGGCAGCCCTCAGCCACTCAGCCACTGTCCAGGGCTGTTTCCGAGAGGCCCAGGAGCTTGTAGGACCTTGAGCATCAGCCGCGAAGTGACTGACACCCCGCAGACGTGTGTTTGATCCAAAGAGATGTCCAGAGCCTATTCAGGAATGTCAGTCTGTGCTGCTGGACACACCCCGCACGCATGCCCAAACATTCCATTCCCAGCATGGCCACACGGGTCCGGGTGCCTCCCTCGGTGGTTCTGTCCACACATTTCCGGAGGGTCACTCTGCGCTGTCTCGCTTCGGGGACACGCTCTTTGTAAACCCCCGAAATCTGCCTTGTATCGCCCTGCCTCCCCCGCCCCCACTCCAGCCCCTCAAAAGCTACCTGGCTCGGGCCGTTCTGGGGTGACTCAGGTCGTGTCTCCGTGCTCAGCTGCTCACCTTGACCGGGCTCCGTAACACGTCTTTGTCTCAGGGCAAAGAGATGATGGACCTCAGGTGATGTTCGGGCAGTTGTGGGGAGCCAGATTTCCTAAAGGGAAGGAAGGAAGGTTCTTGAACAAATTGTGAAAGAGATGGTTTATCGGTTTCCAGCTAGGAAACAGGGATCAGTGTTTACTAAACACAAGTTGCCGTAAGCTGGCCTCGTTCTTTCCTGGGAAACTGACATGGAACTAGTCGAGCCTGGAAATTAGATGTCATACACCTAGACCATTTAAAATTATATAACATGCGAAGGCATTTTCACAAAAATCGAAATACAGATGAGGGTCTCTTTGATTCCCATCCGGATCCTGGTGTCCTCAGGTAACATCTAGGCACGTGTCAGATTTTTCCTGTGCGTTTGTGTAGAAGGTACGCGTCCTCTACAGCAAACAGAATACCGAGCTTGTCGTTAAGGTGGAAACGTATGTCTTGGAATAAATAGGTTTGCCGTGCGTTTAAACCCTTGCGTGGGATTCTACTGTGTGGATAAATTGCTTAGCTGTTCCTTTGGCTGTTCTATTAACACGGACCTTTAGATTGTTTGCAAATGTGGACGTGGGCGGGAGTTGCTCTGGTTGGTGCCAAGGGGTAGGTGAGTAGCCGGTTGGAGTAACTGGTCGATCCGGTTCATTCTGAAGGGAGAGTGTACCAGACAGCTCCTGGGCTCTGCCTTGTCCTCCGTTCTCATCGGCAGCCTGGAAGATGTGTCACTTGTGGATGACAGGAAGCAGGGAGAGGTGGTTAATAGAAAAGTGCCTAATCGGGCCCTAAAACACAGGAAGGCTGGAATGGTTAGGCACCCTAACAGGAAGTGTAGCTACAATACCTCTCAGTGCCCTTCCAGACGGACCCCAAAAGCAACTAGACAAGTGTTGGGTGTAGAGGTCCTTTCAAAAACTTTTCTGGGGGAAAAGGCCTTCGGCTGACAAAAGCGAAGTGTGGCGAACAGTGGTGTGGCCGAAAGAAAAGGTAATGCGACCTTGGCGGCACGAGCAGAAGTGTGGCTTCCGGAGCAAGGGAGGTGATGTTCCCCATGCTCTGGCCTGGTCGGACCCTCCGCGTGTATTGTGAGCAGTCAAGGGCCCCATGCTTTGCAGGATTGCAGCTCTGGGGACAGGAAATGGTGAGGACCTCTCATCCTGCTTCCTGCAGACAGGTTGACGGCGTCGGGGTTCCAAGTCAACACTTGAGAGTCACAATGGGGGCCTTTGAACAGCTAAAGGGCAGCCCCGTGAAGAGTCACGTTCTTTAAGGAGTGAATCCAGAGGGACCAACAGGTACAAGCCAGAGGGGACAGCTGTAGACAAGCGCTGGCCCCAGACGGAGTGGGTGGTCTCGGGAGAGGGTGAAGCTCCCATCACTGCAGGTACACCTGGGAGGCTGGACCAGCACTGGGCCAGCCCGTGAGGAGGGCACGTGAGCATCGGCGGGGACGTGGGAGCAGGTGCTCTCGACAGCCCTGACATCTCTGGCACCCACCACCCGTGAAGTGGTCCTTAGCAGTGAGTTTGCTGTGCGGCCATAGGAAATGGTGTGGATTTATTCAGAACTGCGGTTTATTGCGGTCACTTGGGCGAACACCGTAACTGAAGACGCAGAGTGGCCCAGGAGGCGGAGGGGACACTGCGTTGTTCTGGTCGACAGCTGGACGGGCACGCGCAGCACTGCAAAGCGTGTGAAGGTTATTTTTATCGTCCCCTTCTCTCCCTGGCACCGGAGGTGTGTCCTGTGCCCTGATCTGTCACCCAGGCTGTTAGTCACTAAGAAAGCTGTCAGTGGATGGCTGACATCCGACCCATTCCACGGGGTCACGGTGTAAGAACTGATCCCTTCATATCACAGGAGCCTCAGGGAGAGACCATCTTGTGCTTAGGTGTGGGGGATGGGCTTTCCCCTTTGCCCTTCTTCCTCTGGTCACTCACTGAAAGCGGGGAGCCTGGCTAGATCTGAGCTGTGCTGCAGAGCCCAGCCAGGCAGCCTCCCGGTACCGCCTGCGTGTGCGTTGGGGCTGGTGGTGGGGGAGCCTGCCCACGCTGCCATGCCCAACGGGCACAGGCCTAGGAGGATCCCCGACATGGCACCATAGAGCTGCTGCTGGCTGGCTCTGAGCCACATGGCACAGCTGTGGGTTTCAGGATGATTCTGACCGCTGGCAGCTCGCTGGTGGCCTGACTCATCCGGGTCTTACCCTTTATAGAATTTTCTGGTTTTGATCAGTAGCGTTGCTGATAACAGGTGATAACATCGGAGGCTCAACTCATTCGCGCTGGCCCGTGCCCTGGAATGTGTCCGCAAGCCCAAGCTGGCCAGGCGCTGGCTGAGCCTTGCCTTTCTTATCAGGGTTTTCTGTGGCCAGCAGACCAGCCTCTCCTAACAGTTTCTTTGTGGCCAGTGTTGCGTTGAAGTCGACTTAGCCCAGAGGGATGGACGTTGAACCCGAGGCCCCAGTCACCACTGATTGTTTCAGGCCCAGCTAATGTTTCCTGAGGTCTGCTGGTCAGACACTGCGCTCCAGCGACGCGGTGGGGACATATTATCATCCCAGTTGCAGATAAGGAAACCGAGGCCCAGGAAGGTTCTATGACATGCTCAAGATAATAAGACTAGGACCTGGTGGCGGAGGCCAGCTCGGACTGGGGGCCTCCCGCCTTCTAATCTGGGGCTCTCCGCCCTGGACCAGCAGCACAGCCGTCTTTAGGCCTGGTCTGTGTTAGTTAAACAGGCCCTGGGCCATTGCACTGTCCTCAGCCTTCCTCCTGACGAAAGCTCTCCTAACTGATTTCCTACTGCCCTAGAGCTGTGATTCTCACGTGCTTCCCAGAGCCTGCAGAGGGACACAGGAGGGGTCTGGGAAGATGGCAGGTTTGGATCGATCTGGTTCTATATTAGGCTTCTGTTGAAGATTTCATTGTCGGGAGTGGGGAGAGGTATAATGCTGAGCTAAAAACATTGGGCTATGAGGAGGGGGCGTGTGGCTGGGCTCCCCTATTGGGGCCCCTTTCTCCTGAAGGCGTCCTTGCTGTCAGTCCACTGCTGAGCCAGAGGGACCTGGACCAGGCCTGCTCAGCCTCCCAAGGCTGCCCACTGTGACACCCGCCAGGAAGTCAGCCTGGAGTAGCACTTGAAAAGCTAGGGTTCCTTCACTGCCCCAATCTCGGGAGTCTGTCCGGGGGCCGGGGTTGAGATGGGGGTCCCCTTTACACATCTTCCCTCTAGGCACAGTCTTCATGTGGCGTGTCTCCGAAATTGCTCCCGCTTCTGTGCACTAGGACATCTGATGCTTTCCAGACGTGTCCGGACCTGCTCAGGCATTGGTCTCCTGGGCCTGATGTCACCCTTCTGACTCCCCGCAGCATGGTCTCTTGGTGCCAGGACCCCGACTCCTAGCTGAGTGCAGCTCCTGTCTGCCCTGGGTAGCGCCAGTGAAAAATGAGAATGGGTTTTCTCAGTCAGTGAAATTGTGCACTAGGACATCTGATGCTTTCCAGACGTGTCCGGACCTGCTCAGGCATTGGTCTCCTGGGCCTGATGTCACCCTTCTGACTCCCCGCAGCATGGTCTCTTGGTGCCAGGACCCCGACTCCTAGCTGAGTGCAGCTCCTGTCTGCCCTGGGTAGCGCCAGTGAAAAATGAGAATGGGTTTTCTCAGTCAGTCTTTCCCTGCAGTTGTCTGCAGGTGCCTTTCTGTCTCTCTGTGGAAGGAAGCTGGGTCAGGGCCTCTTGACAGCTGTGGAAGGGGCTCGTCTCCTCCTCCCCATCCCGTTCCTTTTTAGCCCCAGGCGCCTGCGGTGGGGACCGGTCCTCCAGGCAACCCCAGACGTTTCTTGGCTTCTGAGCTGAGCGCTCAGGGGTGATAGTTGTGTGAAGTTGCTCCATCAGGGTTGGCTTTGTGACCTCCGTTGGGGTCCCTTGTCCTCTCCCCGGTCCCCGTGGAAAAAAAAAAAAAGGACATTTGGATTAGAGAAGAACGGGGCCATTGTTCCAGCCAGCCTCAGAGCGGGCAGACAAAGAGGGCTTGTAGGAACAAGGGCAGGGGCCTCTCTCCTCGCTGGACGTTCCTCTCCCCTTGTAAGAAACGAGAAGGTTCTATCTGAAGGGACGGCCCTGTGGGCACAAGCTGCTGGTCCTGTAGGGCATGGGGGCGGCAGCCTCTTTCCCCAGAACCTCTCCGATGGTTGGTCGGGGCCCACTTGGCTTTCCTTGTTCCACAAGGCTGGCGACGAAAATGTGGTCCAGAATCAACACCTCATTCATAACCATTTTCGGTTTCTCCTCCGGAAGCGCTGAATTTGATACAGCCGTCTTCTGTGTCATTATTTTCTAAAGTAACTTTTTGGCATTTCCCTAATTTCAGAAGAGATTCGCGATCAGTAGGGAAGAGTTAAAAAGCATCGGAAAGCATAAAGGAGAAGAAAATTAACTCTGCCACCCAGATATAACCCGTGTTGAGGTGTTATGCTTTCTGTCTTTTCTGCCCTGGGCCAGCCCTGAACATCTCCCCTCAAGGTGAAGGGAACTTCCTTTTCAAGGTCTAGTGCATTCCTAAAAGTTAGAGCAGGGGCTGACGTTGAAGTCATCCACTCGGCTCCTGTGCTTGGGATCAGGGACCCAGGTCCGGAGGACACTGACGTGAGCCTGGACACACAGCTGATGGCGATGCAGGCAGGTCTCAGGTCCAGGTCCCCTGACTCAAAAGTTCTTCTCTAGGGTCCCGTGGGTCCACTGGGGCCATTGGGTGCCCTGCCTTCTTGACATCGATGCTTTTGAGGTTTTTTGGCTCTAACACTTCTCTCCCCCCAGCCAGTGTGGCCGACCTGGGCGGAGCTCGTGGAGACAGCTCTGGGAAAGTGTCCTGGGTGGGTCTCTGCTGCTGCCAGCGGTAGCTGCTTCACACCTGGGTGCCGTTCCTTCCAGGGTGCCTGCTCTGGCTTGGTAACCTTTACAGCACTGCCCTTGCCAAGAGATGTGTGACTGGCAGCCAAGACTGTTTCTGATGGGGGAGAGGAGATGTTTACGTCCCACTCCAGCCCGTTTTCCCAGGCTGGGCACCAGGGGTGCAGGCTCCGGAGTCACAGTATCCTCGTTTGTGTCCCAGCTCGACCGCTCGCCATTTGTGTGTCCTTGGCTAACTCAGTGACCGCTCTGCCTTAGTTTCCTCATCTATAAAATGGGGAGATGACAGTACCTGACCCATCAGGTATGAGTTAGATGAAAGCGCCTGACACATAATGGTAAACGCAAAATCAGTGTTGGCCACTATTAGCTGGGCCTGCATATTCTTTCTTCCTGCCTCTGAGCTTTGTCTCCTTCAGCTTCCCTTAGTCTTGACACCAGTATACAGCGACCTTTGGCCAATTTCGTGAGGTTGATGAAGTTTATTCTCCTGAGTTTACTGCCTCGCCCTGGGAGTTGACCCCCCTAGGGTGAACCTTTCTGCCTTCTCAGCAGCCTCGGGAAGGCCCCTCTGCTTCGAGGGTCCACCTCCTCCCCAGACCACGGTTTTCCCCGGGTTCTTCCTCATCCTTGGTGCCTCGACGCCCCCCTCTCCCCTGATGTCCTCGTCCCTCACCCCGGTCAGCCTTGCCATGTCGAAAGGACCCGTCCTTAGTCGTTTATACCTTCCTGGGACTAGTCGCCACGTCAGGCTCTCCAGCGCCACATGCATTTTAGGCCTTTTTAAAAGGAACTTCAAGAGAGGAGCCCACAGTGAGTAAGCCTTGCGGCCTTCAGCTCCAAAGCAGTAAGAAAGACGAGTGGCCCCAACCCCGTTGTACTGTCATGAGGAGTAAAGGGGGGTCTGCAAAAAGCTTAGCATAGTGCTTGGTGTATGGTAACTGCTCAATAAAAGGTCACCACTGTGAGTGGCACCAATAGCAATAATTAATAGTGACACTATGCCCCACTCCCCCTCTGACCAGACTGTCGGGTACGACCCCATCATTTCGCCTGAGGTCTCCGCCTCCTTCGGTGTGGAGCAGCTGCCCCTGGAGGAGATCTGGCCTCTCTGTGATTTCATCACTGTGCACACCCCTCTCCTGCCCTCCACGACAGGTAGGTGTGTCCCTACCTCCTGGGTTGGCTGCAGAAGCCACAGACCAGTTGACGGCGGGGCCCCCATTCTGGGGCCTCCGCAGATGCTGGTGACCAGCTCTAAGGTTAGGGCCCCCCCAGATCTGGCAGCATGGGCATGGCGATGCTTCATTAGACGCCCCCGGCACGATGGGGGAGGGCCGAGCCATCTCGGGGTGTGTGGGAGCCTGGGAGAGCTGCGCCAGCAGGTACGGCAGCGCCCCCTGGGTACTCGGTAGGGCCACCGCAGTTCCCGGACTCCCCGCCTCCCAAGCAGCCCCATCTCAGGATCTCCTAGGATGTTTCTGAGCTGGGTCCGGCCCAGATGAGGAACAAAGACTCCTGCTCCAGAGCACCCGGGGAGGGAGAGGCGCGGCCGGAGGGGCCGTGGTCCGGGGAAGGAGAGAGGCCCGTGGGGCAGAGCCGAGCGCGCGGG
>NW_006442103.1:16910097-16914079 GCF_000325575.1 Pteropus alecto
TGCGCGCCCTGCGCTCCGGCCAGTGCGCTGGAGCCGCGCTGGACGTGTTCACCGAGGTCAGTGCCCGGCGGCGGGGACGGGGGGCGGGCCGGAGGGCTGCGGGTCGCTGCCTCTCTGTCCATGGCGAAATCAATCAAATTTACGGAAATCAATCAAATTTATGCCCAAAAATAACCCCTTCGGTTTGAGGAGCCCCTGCGGAGCTCCTGATTCCCAGGCGGTCGTGTTGTCTGCAAAACTCACCGCAGCGTCTGGCCTCCAGCTCGGCTGCTGCCATGTGGGCAGCTTCAGGGGACAGCAGCACATCAGTTCTGGGGTCGGGGCTTTGGGGCAGGGAGCGAGGCCCCGACTATGCCCGGAGTCTCCACGCAACCGTGATACTGGTCCCCCGGCCGGTGCCACGCAGCGTCCGTCTGCTTTCCTTTCCCTTCCTCCCTTCCGTGGAGGGAGGGGGCCCCAGGACAGTGCTCAGAAGGTCAGAGCGTTCCCTTGGTCCCCAGGGTGGGCTGCTCTCCCTGGGTCTCCCCCTCCCGGCCCCCACACCAGATGGCGTGATGAAGGCGCACTTCCCCTGGAATCCCGCCGGCCTCCCTTGAACGTCCGAGATCCAGGGGAAAGGGCATGGACTTTGGACCAGCCAGTGGGGGGGTGACTGGTCACATCCCAGCTAGGTGGCCTTGGCAAGTCCCTAGCGCTCTCGGGGCCTCGTCGCACTCATGGTCCCTGCTCAGGGAGCTCCGTGCGTTCGATTTGTGCTTCCGGCTCTTTCTCTGGATCACGGTCTCGGAAGGTGAAGTGGGCCTGGCCCTGCACAGCGCCCCGCCCCGCTGTCCTCAGCCTCCCCAGAGGCTCAGTGCTGTGGTGCTAGGACTCAAAGGGCCATGTGGCCCCAATCCAGCGGGAGCCAGCAGGCCACGGGGGGACCACTGGAAGCCAGGAGGCCCAAGCGACATCCCCAGGGGCACCACTGTGTGCTCAGTGAACAGAAGGGGTGGAAGGGACATTGGGGGTTGGGGAGCAGACATCCAGCTGGGCCCCGTCACTGTGCGGGGTGTCTGCAAAGAGCATGGCAGTAAGTGCCATGGAGGGGCGGGGTCAGAGAAAAACGGTAACAGTGGCTGCCACTGGTTGAGAGCCACTTGTGTAACTGGTGTGTGATCTCCGTGACGATGTGACGTAGGTAGCATGAACCCATTTATAGAGAGGGAGACCGAGGCACCTAGGCGTTGAGCGGCGGAGCCGAGGTTTTTATCCGGTCCACAGCTCTGTCCATTCTGCTGTGGTCGGACCTTCACGAGGAAGCTGGTGATTGAGTCCAGTGTCCACCCTGGCAAAATGACAGGAGGAGGTGACACCCCCCCTGCCTGCCTCGCCCCCAGTGCCGTCACGCGGGGCCAGTCCATGGCCACCAACTGAGGGGGCTCTCTTCTGGGCAGGAGCCGCCTCGGGACCGGGCTTTGGTGGACCACGAGAACGTCATCAGCTGCCCCCACCTGGGCGCCAGCACCAAGGAGGCCCAGAGCCGCTGTGGGGAAGAAATCGCCGTCCAGTTCGTGGACATGATGAAGGGCAAGTCCCTGGCGGGCGTTGTAAGTGTCGCCATGTGGGGCGGGGCCCGGAGGTCAGAGGGGGGAGCGGGCCAAGGGGGTCTTGATCATGGGATGGTGATGGTGGGGACCAGCAGCGGTGTAGTGACCAGATTCTGTCCTGGGAGCTGAAGATAAGGGGCTCCACTTGAGCCAAGCTCTGGACGGGATGGCAGGAGCTGGCCTGTCACTAGCCTTGGTGGCTCAGGCCTGATACATTGTAGCTTTGTGCAGAGACTGTGGCTCTTCCCAGGGTCCAGCCTCTAGAGAAAGGCTCCTTTGTTCCCCACATGCTGCCTTGGGGGTGAAGGAGCGTCACGAAGGGCTGACGGCTGGACCCCGGGGTGGGGGCGGTGTGGGGAGGAATGGCCTGTGGAGAAAGCCCCATTAGGACACCCCTCGTAGCCCTGGGCACCCCTTTCATCATGTTCATCTTAGCACCCTGAGCAGGGACTCCCCTTCCCCTTCTGTCCCCCAAACCATAGCTAATGTCCCCACTCGTCTTCTCACACGGGGCCTTTCTTGGCATGTGTTTCTCTTCCATGTCTAACCTGGCTTGTGCTTCAAGTCCTGTCTCATTCAATCTTTGGATGTTCCTTGAGCTCCAGTGGGTACCAGATACTGTCACAGCCCTTTGGGACACTGATGAATAAGGAAGGCACAGGTCCCCTGAGGGAGTTTGCTGCCCCGCCACGGAGACCTGCTTGTTGGTGGCTGGTGGAAGCTGTCACTGCCCCAAAGCCAGGTGGCCCCGTGCCTTCCGCTCTCCACAGGAAGTCGAGTATAGGCAGCAAGACCTTGTTTGGACAGGTGTGCCCTGTCTCACCTCCTCCTGACTTCAGCCCTGTCCCCTCTCTGCAGGTGAACGCCCAGGCCCTTACCAGTGCCTTCTCTCCACACACCAAGCCTTGGATTGGTCTGGCAGAAGCTCTGGGGACGCTGATGCGAGCCTGGGCTGGGTCCCCCAAAGGGACCATTCAGGTGGTAACGCAGGGTGAGCAGGGGTCACTGCAGAAGGAGGGGAGAGGGGTGCGGACTCTGCACCCCACTGTGTGTCTGCTGCAGGTCACGTACAGTGAGGGACTCTGAGGTGACCTTGGTCTTACGACTCCGTGCCCTACATTCTCTCCGAGTACGGCTCTCGTTTGCTGCTGAGTGGGGACTTAAAGTAGAGGGGGACATCGTTGGGAGATATACCAAATATTCTTAATTTTCACAAATCATCTTCGTGCGGTATGTTTAAGACGTACGTGTTTTGGGTGCAAGAGGGACCTCCGCAGAGACGAAACGTCCCGTTAGAGGCGGCAGGAATGGCTCGAGGCTAAGGACGGGACCGGGTTTGGGCCCTGTCGCTTACGTGTGGTGTGGCTTTCCCTCCTCCGAGCCATTTGTGGTCCTTCACGTGTGACGTGAGAGTCAGGGTGGCTGTTCTGTGACAACGTAAGATGCCTTACGTGGGTCAGGGGACGGGTTGCTTGGCCAGGGAGTGGGACCCAGAGCAGCGCCCTCTGCTGGCCCCTTGGCGACTGAGCCGGCTCTGGTCACCTTTGCAGTGGGTCCAGCCCTGGGAGGGCTCCAGTCCCCTCAGCCCTGCAGAGGTTTGTCCTTCCCGCTGACTGCTGGGCATCTGCTCACCGGGGGGAGAACGTGGGGGCGAGGGCTGAGCCAGGGCTGAGCCAGGGCTGAGCCGCGGGCCTGGGCGCCCAGGCCCTCGAGGAACAAAGCAGGGGACTGGGCTGCGGTTGCTTCATTTGTCCCCTGAGCTTCCGCTTCCTGAGGCTGGCAAGGGCACACATGCCAGGTGGGGGTGGGAGTAATTTTTCAAGTGTCCCTTTGGAGCATGACAGGCAGGCCAGGGCGGCCAGGGCAGGTGTGCGGGGGCAGTGGAGTCGGGCTGGGTTTCGGAGAGGAGTTCCTTAGAGTGTCCCAGGCGTCCTGGCCTGGACCCCACTACGTCTTCATCCAGCTGTTCTCCGCTCCCCAGGGTAAAGCAGCACTGCCCGGGCAGGAGCCGGTCGGGCCCGCAGGGCCATGAGGAGCCCGTGACCCAAAGCTGGGAGCCAGTGGTCTCCTGCCCTTCCCGTGTTGCTGAGTACACAGCGACCTCACGGTGGCGTCTTTCGGTCCCCAGGCACAGCCCTGAAGAATGCCGGGAACTGCCTGAGCCCTGCGGTCATCGTCGGCCTGCTGAAACACGCTTCCAGCCCGGCGGATGTGAACCTGGTGAACGCCAAGCTGCTGGTGAAAGAGGCCGGCCTCAATGTGAGTGGGGCGCTGGGCGCACGTCCTGCCGCGGGCTCTGCGCGCCTGCAAGAGGTCGCCGTTGTCTGGGACGCGGGGATGCCGTCTACTGAGCAAGCGCACACGCGCGCAAGTGCTTCGGGCATGAGTGTCGT
>NW_006442103.1:16914116-16920231 GCF_000325575.1 Pteropus alecto
GGAAGCCGGGAGACAGGCAGCCCCGCCTCTGCCCGCCGGCGCCACGCCCACCGCCACGCCCCTCCCACCGCCACGCCCGATTCTTGCTTCACTTGCCGACTCCGGCAGCGGCCACACATCCTCCCAGCCCCTGCCGCCCTCGTGGCTTTTCTTCGGCTTCTTTCCCGCTGGTTCCCTTTGTAGATCCACGTCTGTTTCTCAGACAGTGGGAGCCCGCAGAAGCAATGGGCTATAGCGTGTTTACCGCCCCCCCCCACTCCCCTGCCCCCCAATCCCAGTCGCGGATTGTGTGCAGGATTCTGTGCAGGAACCAGTGAGCAGGAGGGGCCGGTGAACCTCTGGGGCAGGCCTGATGACCCGGCCTCCCTCCCCGTCCCTCGACCGCACCCCTCCGTCCCAAGCCTTTCCCTGTACCTGGCAGAGCACTCCTTCCGTCACGGGAGGCCACTGACCGTCCCAGGAGGCTAACATTCAGAGGCACAAGCTCCTCTCCCCTGGCGCCGAGGTGCTGACCATGCTTCCAGGCCGAAGCCCTGCGGTCACTGGTCTGAGGGAGAGGTGGGCGTGGCGTAGCCGGAGGTGTGACTTGCCCCCTGCCTTCCCTCTGCAGGTAACCGCCTCCCACAACCCCGCGGTGCCCGGGGAGCAGGCCTGTGGGGAGGGCCTCCTGACCGTGGCCCTAGCAGGCGCCCCGTACCAGGCCGTGGGCTTGGTCCAGGGCACCACGCCTGTGCTGCAGGCACTCAACAGCGCAGTCTTCAGACCAGAAGTGCCTCTCCGCAGGGGGCTGCCCCTGCTCCTGTTCCGGGCTCAGCCCTCCAACCCTGAGATGCTGCCTACCATGATCGGTGAGGAGGGGCCTGGAGGGCTGGCCGGTGCCCTTGAGGCAGGGGCGCGCGCGCATGTGCGTGATTCCTGGGCCTGAGTTCCAGAGACTTTTGCCTCTTGCGGCTTCTCCGGCCACAGGGCACTTCTCGATCAGCCGTGGGCGGAGGGGCTGCCCTGCTGGTTTGGGGAACACTGGGGAGCAGGCGTGGAGTTCGGACGAAAGGGCTTTATCCGAGGGCACGGAGCGGCGGGCTGGGCTGGGCTGGGGCCCCGGAGCCGCTGTCGCTGGGCTGCTTGCCGTGTTTAAGCGCAGTGCAGACCTGTGGAGCCAGGCGCAGGAGCTCAGAGCGCTCGCACCCGTTCCCTCCTGCCTGCAGCAGGGCCCGCCACGCTCCCCCTCCGGCGTCGTGGGCCCCAGAGCTGCCCCAGGCCCCTGGCGCCCCGGGAGTTTTGGAGCCCTTCCCAGTGTGGCAGAGAGTGTGTCCGCAGACCTCCAGGGGCCTCGGTTCACCATCCTCGCCAGCGCCCGGAGGAACTTTCCCCTGCTTTGCTCTCCCGCTGCCGGTCTGGACAAAGCTGGCAGCCGGCAAGTGGGGCGGTTGCCCCAGCTTTGCAGCTCATCGTCCCTCCCTCGCCTGGCCTGATGGCCGGCGTGTTCCTGGAGTCCTGGGAACAGCGAGGGAGGCTGGGCAGATGCCTGTCCTTCCCACCCTCGGCCCTTTCACTCCGAGACCGTCACCCCCCATGGCGGCTTTGACCACAGAAGACCGGGACTCCCCCCACCTCGCTTGTCCCTCCCGCGCGCCCTGTGCCAGCAAGGGGCTTCTTCTTCTTCCCAGGGCTCCTGGCAGAGGCGGGCGTGCAGCTGCTGTCCTACCAGACCTCGGTGGTGTCAGACGAGGAGACCTGGCACGTCATGGGCATCTCCTCCCTGCTGCCCAGCCTGGAGGCCTGGAAGCAGCACGTGACCGAGGCCTTCCAGTTCCATTTCTAACCGCAGGGCGCACCGGGCCCAGCCTCGGGGGCTTTTCCTGCCCACTGTGACCAGCAGGGAGAGGAGATCGCATTCCTAGGACCTGTAGTACAGCAATAACCACCTAATAAAAGGACCACCCCAGATCTCCCTGCGTCTCTGTGTTGTCATTACCCAGAAGAGCCACCGGAGGGCGTCTGCGGGCAGCCTTGGGGTTGGCTGTGGCGGTCGGAGGAGGTCAGGTGGGAGGCTGGGGCGTGTGGGGGGAGACCGGCCTGGGCAAACGGCGGGCCTGGATGAGGGAGCTCTGAAGAGGGCCCCCCTCCCGTCTCAGGTCAATCAGAGGCATTTTTACAGGGACAAAGCTTGGTATTTCGGATCCCTTCCACGTGGGAATACACGTGCACGTTGGCAGATACTTGACAAAGATGCACAGCATCGTGCGCCAGACACAGAACGGGCCAGGAGATGTGCCTGAGAAGAACACTGAAACCCAGGCTTCTCCCGTGGAGGTCACTGTCTGGGGGGGGGACACTCCGGTCACTGACGGCAGTGAGGAGGGTGCTACAGCAGGCATATAGAAATTCTGTCGAGATGTTCAGGAGGGTCTCACCCAGGGGAGAAAGTGTGGGTGAAGGCACGCGGCGTGAGAATATTTGGCAAGTTCACGCTGGCTCTGTGTGGGTTGGATAGTATATTGATTTTTTTTTAAAAAGATGATTTTCAATAAACGTGCCAGAATGGCGCTCCCTGATCCTAAGGGTTTCACCTTTCGAGGTAAATTTTTTCCCCAGTTGGTAGGGGACGATGCATCCCTACCCTGTGCCCAGTAGCATCTGTGTCTGAGACCCCCGCCGGGGTTAAGAAGGCCTGGCTCAGGGCAGCTACTTGCCGCCAGCAGGGACAAGCCCACCACCTGGGCCTCCATCGCATTGCAATTGAGCTGAGGGTAGGAAGGCCATCGGGAAGGAGCTGCTGTGCTAGCACCTGTAGCGAGCTCAGAGCACAGGTGTGTTGTTTGCTGGGGGGAGGGGGGATGGGCCTGGCCTCGAACAGCAAGGTTGGCTTCAAGCCGCCCTGACCTCTAACGCTCAGCTCCTTTGAGCCTTTGTTCCCCCATCAGTAAGAGGGATAAAGATGCCTCTCATAGACCTGCAGTGAGGATGAAACGGATTAAAAAGCGGTTTGTGGGACGTGCCCGAGGCACTTGGTGAACTAGGGTTGCTTTGTGCCTGTGCCTTTGAGAGCAGGAGAGCAGGTCTCTCTCGGTCTCTCATATAGAAACCCTTGCACCAGAGAGCCTGCCCCTTGACCTCGCGGTAATGTTTGGCCAGATCTGGATAGGCGACCCATCCTCTCCTACCGGTAAGGGATCTGTGCATCACGTGGCAACTGCTGACAGGGTCACTTGAGCCCGCTGGTAGCTAAGAAATCAGGCTGACATTGATGAAATTACAAGTTGAGCTCAATTTTCAGCCTCCTAAGCCTCCGTCCTGGAAACTCCCTAGGCAAACCATATTCTGTGATCTAAGGTGGTCAGATCAATTCTAGACATCCAAATGACTCGGGCATCCCAAAATATCTTCTTAGACGTGGGTGGCACGGCAAGGCACAGGACAGTTACACTGCATCGCCCTGTCGCCTGACCGTCCACTTAAACGCTCCCAAATTTAAAAAGGCAAGATCCATTTTTAAAGCCCACTGGCGCTCCACAGAGGGTGCTGTTTACTCTTCTGTGCCGCTCTGTGGCATCTCTGTGCGGCCTATCGCGGAATTGCATCCTTGCGCACCTTGGCTGGGAAGCAGAAGGTTGGCGGAAGCCGGGTGATGGGGCAGGGCACATATTGGGACCGGAGGGAACTGGCCTCAGAATGCTGACCCCTGTGATTCCGAAATTTAGAAGCGTGTGTGTGTGTTCAGTCCGTCCCTTGGAGACCTGAAGTGGCCTCATGGTCAGTGGGCTGGTCCATCCTTCGCCTCTGCTGTACTGTAACACGTTGATTGAACATTCTTGTTTGAGTAGGACGTAGCTCCTTGCCCGATTCCGGTGGCCACTCCATCTTCTCCCGCCCTAGGTCACCCTAGGTGATTTTTTTCCCCACCCCCGTACAGGGAAGTTCTTTGTCTGCACATTAGCAGACCTCGGGGTGAGAAAGGCGACAAAGTGATTGGAAAATCACTTCCTCACCTGCTGGCCTTACCCACGGGGGAGGAGGGGGATGGTGGATGTGGTTGGGGGGGCATGTTATCTGGATCTTGAAGGAGATAGCTGATAAGCTGCATTTCTGGAGGTCAGTGATTCAAGGCCAGGCCTTCTGTCCATCCCTCTTTTTCATGAAGGGCTCCTGCTTCACAAAACCACAAGCTCATGGCAACAACTGCAGCAGGAAAAGACATAGAGGACCCGCTGAAGATTCTATAGGGCCAGTGCTTAGGGGGCTGTTGCGTCCAGTCCAATCTATTTACCAGCTAAGAGTGGGTTGTTGTTGTTGTTTATATAGATGATTTGTGGGCAAAAGCTCTGCTAGCATGCCTGCCCCAGGAACCGCTCCACAGAGCTGTGGAATTTAAAAAACAGGACATTCAACTCTGAGTCTCTTCCTGGGCATCCCCACCCCCTGTACCCGCATCTTGCCCGAGGCGGGGCTGGGGCTGAGGGGCTGTCCCAACAGCATCCTGAGGTCCGTGGTGCTCCACGCCAGCTTCACACCTGGATGCCTGAGGGACCTGTGCCCAATGCCAGGGGGGCCCAGGACTCGCTCTGCCTGACAGACCGCGGGGCAGGCTGGGTAACACAGACCTACCGAGCTCTGCAGAGCTGCGCCAACACAAAAATCATTTCGGCTAAAATCTCACTGGGGAGGTTTAATATTCATGTGAGTCATGGCATGAGACATGGCAGGTCTCTCTTCCCGGGTGTCAAGCTGCCAAAGCGGTGAGAAGCTGTGGACAGCGAGAGGGAGGGAGCTGGGTTTGGAGGCTCTGCCCTGAAAACCCCCAAAGTCCCGCCTTCTCCCCCGCTCCCCGCTTCCTCCCCTGCCTCTCTCTTTCTCTGTTCTGATGACTGAACCAGCTTGACACATTTAATGAGCCCCTCTTTGCTACTGACTTGCCATTAAGAACCACATTTTAAACAAACAAACAAACAAAGAAACAAACAATTCCTTGGCAGAACCAAAATCCGGTGAACCTGCTTACAGAGCTCGCCTCTCAACCACAACCTGCAGGCCCCTGTCTACCTCGCCCGTCCCCTGCCACCTCAGGGCTTCAGCAGCAGAGACCCCCCTGGCTGAGCACCTGGCAGTGGGCTGGAGCGATCAAGGGCTCCCCTTAGCCTGTACTCTTCCTGCTTTGTCTGGGGATCTCCCTTATCCGTGGGCTTCTTCCTCGTCTTCCTCTGCTCCCAGCAAACCTTTTCATTCCTCCCCCTTCATCTACCAAAGGAGGGGAACAATCAGAAGTATCTGGACATGAGGACTGTCTTTCTCGACATGCATAGTTTGTAAAAGAAACGGCTTCTCACTCTTCTGTTCAGCTTATCTTGCCAATTCGGCAGATAAACTCAAGGCAGACATCAGGGTCCATGAACTACGGAGATTCTAATTCCAAATACTGGATGGACCTTTGAAAAGTACCGTGAAGAACGCTCCCATCTCTGCTCCCGCCCAAGCCCGCTTCCCCCTTTTCCGCTTCTCTGAGGCTTCACTGAAACCCTAGAAGGTACAGGCTGTTTCTTATAGTCACTTGATCTAGAGCTGCTGGCCAACTCCGCATGATGCTTGAGCTAAGAGGTAGAAAGCTCTACGTAGGCGATAACCCAATAACTCACGTAAGGATGTGGCGTCATTTCTACTGTATTGAAGGTCTGTCCTTTTTTCTCCACAGAAGTGCCTGGTGGTCCCGACTCAGGGTGTGAGGAAGCCTCCACCGTCCTCACCCCTCACGAGCCTCTGGGCTCCCCACAAAGAGGACTCACCTGAAGGCCTCCAGCCCCCTATAGAGGCTGGTCTGTGTGTCGCTGCCAGCTGAGAGGAAGTCATTGACTATCAGGTGAGCCAGCGACTTCTGGACCATCTTGCAGAAGGGTGAGCGAAAGATCATAAACTGAAAGTCATCGAGGGTAAAAGGTCGCTCGATGCCAGCTGCAGGAGGAAGTGTAAAAGCAAGGATGTGACAACACAGGTAAGCCATTTAGACCGATTCTCTCAGGTCTAACCGTGCTGACGGATGCTAGGCCCCCCTGAGAACCGGGTCCTCCCTCCTGCGAGCACACATAAGGTTGGTCATTCATCTTATGAGCATTTCATTAAGTGC
>NW_006442103.1:16920248-16924358 GCF_000325575.1 Pteropus alecto
AGAGACAAATATATGCTTCCCGTCTATTCTTGCCGACCTCTGCGACAGAGAATTCCTTCTAATCGACCTTCTGTTTTATAATTTCCTCTATTTTCCAGAGGAGGAAGCAGAGTCTCCAAATTTTAAGCTCAGTCATGTGTCCAAGGTCACCCAGCCGGGAAACATCTGGCTTCGCATTTAGGTTCCGATGTCTCTGCCTCAACACTACACACTTTCTCTCGCTTCAGAGAGGGAAAAGCAAGGCACCCTCTGCCCCTAAGAAGGGCCACGCTTCAGTGCTGGGGTCCAAAGCGGCACCGGTCACATTCCAAATGAGAATAAAGGAGTCGGATTTGAACCCCGTGAGAATTCAGAGGAGGTGAGAACTGCTTTTTGCCAGCAGCGGTTGTACCGTAGATGGGCAGAGAGGCAGAGAGGTCCAGGTGGCTCCTCGCCCTTTGGGGGGTGGCCGTGGCGGCGGCATGTCACCCAACGCAGTGGAAAGTGCCTCCTGATGCCACCCCTGCAGCATCCGTACCCCGATGCTTCAGCACCTGCCTTCCCCGCCCTGAAGTCTGCCTTTCGCAGGTGCCCATCTGGGCATGGCTAAGCAAGTAAGGACCCTTTTTATTTTTTAAACCTAGGTTTTGCTCTATTTTTGAAATAAGATTTGTTTCTTTTCTGATTATGAAAGCACTTTTTTTTTTTTTAGCAGAAAAATCTGGAAACTAAAGGTCAAAATAAAATCGATGTGTAACATTACCGTATAGAGAGAAATCACTGATAACAGTCAGTATGCCGACTTTAAAAGGTGGTAACTAGAATTTGAAAGGTGGCCGCCTACAAACCAAGAGTCAGATCACTCCTGATTCAACAGAAACAAATTCCAGCCTCAGCAGGATGTGGTTGCTCTGACTCCCCACAGTGCCTCCCCAGGTGGCTGACGCCCACTGGTTTCATACTGGTGGCTTTGCCCTAGGTTGTTTACTTTCTTTTCTTTAGCTCAAGCTAGAGGCAATTTCGTACTTGAACTTGGATGACCCAGGGGGAGGGTGTAAGAAGAAGGGAACATGAAACCGTTCTCCCTCGAGATCACTGTCGGAGGAGAGAACTTGTCTTAAGCTTTCGGGACAAACCCTTGGCCCCCGGAACGCAGAGCCCCCACGGACCGCCCGCTGAGCCCCACACCTTGCTCCACTGCTTCTGGAGTTTTTGGCGGCACACTGCGTCACGTCGGGCCAAGGCCTGTGAGTAGCACTGAATGGAGAGCTTCATATCCAACGTTGGGTATTCCGAAGCCCCATCTGGCTTGTGGAAGTCGTAGACGTTCTCCATGTGGGTTCCCCGAAGCCCTGGTGAGGCAAAGAAGGTGCAAGGTGCAGCCCACACAGGGCAGGGAGGTGGGAGCCCCACGTACAAACAGTCTCCTGGTCTCTGAATGTCTCATGCCCGGGCCCACTCGCCATCCCTCACGGGTTCAAAGGGAGCCGAATAGATTATTGCTTCTTTATAAATGAGGTTTCTATCTTCCTTTCCACACCTACATGGGCTTAGCCAAATCTGGAACGGATGCGGAAAAGCTCAAAGGCAAGGCTTTCGCTTTATCCCCTGCTATCTTCTCTCATGGGCATTTGTCAGTTCCGCTCCCCCAGGCCCTCGTCAGCAGCCTTTTTCCCACCCATCATTGTCCCAACGTGTGACGGTGCAGAAGACGAAACCATGCCGATCCCTCCCTTCCCTTTCTCTCTGCCCTCTGCTCCCCACTCTGGCCATCACCCTCAGACCCACCCTTCAGTGCTGGGCAGTGGGTATGGCGACCTGGGATTAGGAGCTCGGCTTTTGGCCGTGCTGGGCACAGCCCCTTGGTACCGTGTATCTGCAGGTTACTACAAACCTCTCGCGAGGACCAGAGGGGCCTTTGGCCCAACCAGCATTGCCACGGCTCCAGCCCCACGTATGTGGCGAACAGTGTCGCTGGGTATACTGCGATGTCCCCACAGACCGCCATCGCGTAGCGACCTGTCACGGGAGACAAGAAATAGTTGTCATCACTACCTAATCTCGAGTATTCTGAGTGCCTCCTATGAACCAGGCATCGTTTTAAGTACTGAAGAAGGACCAGAGAACAGAACCAACTCCCTGCTCCATGGAGTTTGGGATCTAGCGAAACTCATCACGACACATTTGAAATGCAAAATGTCCTGTGACTCTGGCTGTACAATGCGTACTTATTCAGAATTCTGTTTCTGAATTCAATGAAAAAGTTATTACCTGGCACTTTTGGAGAGAATTGATGTTTTTGCCCATCACCTTCTAGCACTCTGTGGCTGAAATTCCTTCCGACAGAAGGCCAAGGGCTAGGGAGGGAAACTCACATTCAGAATACTGTCTAGATACTCTTTATCTTCAAACGATCCTCAAAACCATCCAGTGAGGCAGGCAACACCCACATTTACAGAGGAAGACCTATAACCACCTAATACCCATCAATTTAGCCTTCCAGAGTGATGAAGTAACTTGTCTAAGGTCACCCACAAATTTGGAATTTGATATTCAGACCCAGATATGCCTGGGTCCTGAACCGTATGCTTTGAACGACATGGTACTATTTTTATCGTGAAAAGGGTTTATGTTAAGTAACCACACTTAGTGTAGGTGATTCGTGGTTACTACTTCTGTAATAGTCAGATTCTTCTTCTGTCAACGATTGTTGTCTTGCCTATTATTTTTCCACTTTCATCTGACGGCACTGTGTGCCCCGCCCCTGCCAAATTTGAGTTGGTGGGAGAGATAATGGAAGTGATTTTAGTGTTCTATGTAAGCCGTAAGGAAGCCCCCAAGATTCACCCCAGTGCTGTGTGGGAAGCCATATTTCTACATAATTTAATCCTCGCGATAAGCCTATCTATCAGAAACACTTATCTTCTCTTTATAGACAGAGAAATTGAGGCCCAAAGAACTTAAGTCACTTGCCCAGAGCCACACAGGTAGTAGATAGTATGATGAGGATTCAGAGTCAGGATTCTAACCCAAATTCACTGAATCTCAAGAGCCTTCTTTTAACAAATATGACAACTGCAACTCCAACCCTAACAAAGAGTATTGGTGCGTGTATGTGTGTGTGTGTGTGTGCGTGCGTGTGTGTGTGTGCGTGCGTGTGTGCATGTGTGTGTGGCACACACACACACGCACACTATAGAAGAGCATTTAGAAACCATTAAGAAAAAGATCAGTAAATCTGACCACCTAAAAATCAAAACCTTCTATCAGATACAAACTCAAAAGACAAACTGGGGAAGTATTTATAATAAGCCACAAAAAGCTATTTTCTTTCATTTATAAAGATTTCATAAAAAAGACAAAGTATGGAATAGGAAAATGGCCAATAAGCATTGTAAAAAATAGAAGCTATTATGAAAAAGAGGCAAATCAAGGACAATGTTATTTGACTTATTAATGGACAAAGATTAGACAGCTTGACCACATGCATCGCTGGAATACACTTTAGTATAACAGTCTGAAGAGTGACTGGGCACATTCTATCGAACTTTGAAATCAACATATCTTGCAATTCCACATCTCAGAATCCTTTCTCACAACATGTTATCGTGAGCATGTGAAGCTATTGTACAATGTTTGTTAAAACATTATTTATAATTGCAAAGCCTATACGATGATCTAAATATCCACCAGTATGGCAGTAATTAAATAAAGTTTGGCCTATCCACCAGTAGAAGATTATGCAACTTTTAAAAGAATGAAGTAGACCATATATATATATAAATGACCTCTAAGACCTCCCAGAGGTGAGGCATAATACGCACAATGCTAAAAACTAAAGCTGAATAGATATATTTATGCTTACAGACACACAGAAAAAATCTGGAAGAATACATAGAAACTGTTAGTGTTGAATTCTGGAAAGTGGTAATGAGGTGTCAAAAAGGAACTTTTTCTTCATTTTACACCCTTGGGTACACGTGTGCTTTTTAAAAAATATAAATTTCATTACTTTCATAAAAGAAAGGAAGAAAAAGGAAGGAAGGAAGGAGGGAGGGAGGGAGGGAAGGAAGGCAGGAAGGAAGGAAGGTTTTGATTGAGTACTATCCATTTTAACAAAAGATGTTGATA
>NW_006442103.1:16924368-16930601 GCF_000325575.1 Pteropus alecto
AAGGAAGAAACAAACAAACAAGAAAAACGAGGTCTCCAGGCCATCTGAGCTAGTACCACTCTCCCCTTCCCTCATATACTGCTGTCTCTCAGGAGTGATTCGGAACTTCCTGGTGAGCCCCAGAACCCCCTCGTCCCATCTGAGGGGGCCCAGTCTTGGAAGGTTGGCCAGGTCAGAAGCAGAGATCTCATCCACACCAGCCTTGTCTGGTATTGGCGGTTGCTAAGAGGCTTGAGCTTAAATGTCCTTTTTATTTTAATACAAACTAACGACTCACATCTCAGGAATTTGTTTTTTGATTATTTTCCCCACCGAGACATCATATCAAAGAAGGATGCGTTTGCAGCCCTCCCCTTAGAATACCCAGCCATTAGGCAGAGTCTCATGTGAAATGACACGCTTCGAGCTGACGACGCTCCCAAACACGGGCTCTGATTGTTGCTTAAAGGCTGGTGAGTGTCCTTTGCCTTTCGTTTCTACTCTCCAACTAAATGCTTGGTTGGAAATACTGGTAGCCATGGCAACAGGGATTACTGGAGCTGTAGCAGTGTAAGCGCCGAGCATCGCGCGGACAGATGTGACGATGTAGAGACTCGTACAACTCGAATCAGTGGAACCACGCATGACATGGCTGGGCAGGGCAGCTAGGAGAACACTGGACGGGTGTATAGGTTTGCACTGCCTTGCTGCGTGAACAGAGACGAACCATCGAACTCTTCTTGGCCTCTTTCCAAAACAAAGGACGTAGGATTAGATCATCTCTGAGGTCCCAGCCAACATTAAGACTTTGGGACATTTGACCTGTTCTCGGGGGGTGGGGGAGAGCGTGGACGGTGGTGGAGAGTCATCCAGAAAATAAGAAGGCTAAAGAGGGTGACTCCCTACCCCACACGTCCATACACCAGCTTCCCCGCGAACCAGGTAAGGGAAGACTCTAGATCAAAGCCGTTTCTCTAAGTATTCATGGAATGCAGTGTAGAAATGGGAGGAACGAAGGGTTAGTGCTAGAATGCAGTGGATGGCTTAGGGGTCCCTGTGGGACCAACAGATTGCATGTATGTGCACATGCGCACACACACACACGCACACGCACACTCTGCTCTCCTCCAGGACACGCCATCAGCCCGGGCCACCGGCACCCTGGGCTCGTCCAGTCAACTCACCGCCTGGCTCTGTTCCCTCGTTCCCGAAGCCCATGCCTTCTTCACCATCAACCCTCTCGAGGTTCTCGGGGACGTCCACGTCCACACCCCGTTCCCTCGTTCCCAAAGCCCGTACCTTCTTCTTCACCATCATCCCTCTCGAGGTTCTCGGGGACGTCCACGTCCACACACAGTCCCCATCCACCCTGGCCTCTCCCTCACCTTCCCACTTCTGGGGCGCTGTCCTCCGTGTGACTTCGGCCCCCATTCCACATTCGGACTCTCGACCCGGCGGCGGCCACAGCGTCTGCATCGCCTCCAACATTCCGACAGCCGCCCTCGTCCCGGCTCACGTTTAAAGCGCCCCCCACCCCGGCTTCCCCCACACTGGGAACCGCTGGCGACCCCTTCACCTTCTCACCGTGTCGATCGTGCCCCGTGACCCCCTTTCTCGTCCCTTCGTTCAGATTCTCTGCGGCACATGACTGTAGATGGTCCTCTGCACGCGCTTAGCCTGTACGGTGACACTGGCCAGGCAAACATCCAGCTTTAGCTACACGTGGCCTGCGCCCTGCCTCTCCCCGCACAGGTGAGCGTGGCCGAAGAGAAACACAGCCCTGCGTTGACTGGCTCTCTTTGCGTTTACGACCGTGCATCCCAGCGACCCTCAGTGTGGCCTGGCAATTCTACTCCCCTCTCCGAGTCCATCCCTTCTCAGAGTCCCGAGAGAGGGAGTCACGTCTCCTCTCCTGTCTTCGGCCCCTCTCTTGTGCTCATTCGCAGCTGGTTACTTACACTCCCCTGTCACTAAGACAAGAGGGACGATCAGAAGAGAGCTCCTACAGCTTTCACGAGCAAATTCGGCAAATCTCCTGCCTTTGCGACCCGTGCTCTGCCTTCCCACTGTTCCGATGGAAAGGAAGAGCCTCGCTCTGTTGTGAGGCCGAGGCCAGCGCTTGCGCACTAGTGTGTCCCCTCTGCTCCACGTGAGGGCTGTGGTCCTACAGTTGTCCCCTCTCTTCCTCTTGATCAACTCCCCTTTCCACCTCATTGTGCTTTTTCAGTGTACGTACAAGCCCATCTTTACAATGCCCTTTGGACCCTGTATGTCTTACCGAGTGTGCCACCGAATCTGCGCTACCCTCTAGAGCAAAAGCCGTTAAAAATACCGTCTGTCCTCAGTGTGCCACGTACTTACCTCTCATTTTGTCTTTAATCGATCTACTTAGGCTTTTGTTCCCAGCATTCCATTAAAATTCCTTTTCCCAGGGTCATCAGTGACTTCCTTACAGCCAAGATCAATGGTCGGTCCTGACCCTCGATCTTCCTAGACCTCCCAGGAGCACAGAGCGAGGGTTTTCCCTCCCTCTTTCATTAAATCTCTCTCTTTTTTTTCCATTTGGTTTACAGATCTCACGATTCCACAGTTTTTCTCTAAATCCCCGCAGCCGCTCCTCCTCTGCGTGACCTCTAACTTTTCACGTGCTTCAGATGGTTCCTTGTTTTACTAACAGATGGAACCGAATGGGCGTATTAAGCTCTTGGACCAAAATATGCAAATATTCACACACGATTATAGACACGCAATTGTTCATTTTGATAACACCGAAGACCTAAATCGGTCAATCGAACGTGAAGTTTATTTAATAAGTGTAACAAATGAGGGTTGCTAAGCACTGGGAATACAGACAGGCGGATCAAACTGACTCCTTTGTCTCTTTTAAGCCGGATAACGCCTGTGTGCCAGGCATTGTTTGTGTATTATCTCACTTAATTTTCACAACTCTCCGAGGATAGTAATATTATTACATCTATCTTACAGATGAGGAAACCAAGGTTTAGAAAAACTATATAACCATCTGTGGGTTTTAGACCTTGTCAGTGGCTGAACGGGGCTCTGAGATCGGCTGTCTGGCATTGCACATCATCCATGCCAAACTTCAATCGTTTTTGACCCAAAACAGTAGCAATTTCACGTGGTTCGACCTAATAATATTAAGTCGTTCCTCTGGAATAAGGGAAACTTGTAGGTTGGGGATGTGCCAGACAAATATTATATGAAGTATAAATCGGGGGAAATAATGGCAAAACACCATCACGTAGTGGCTTTTCGTAGTGGACGGAATTTAGCTGACTTAGTCAAGCAATTGCACGCAAGCACAATCAGGTGATTAGTCTTCCTATTGATGGCCCCAAGTGGTGCCGAAAACGGATCACGACACCTGGCTGTCGTGTTTAAATCAGACACCTCTCAAACACGTCAACGAACTCACATTTTACTATTTCTCGAATAAAAACAGGCAGTTTTCTTTTTGCTTTGAGATTTTGGGGTCCTTTGACAGCTTGGGCTGCGGCCTTTCAGCCGGAGTGTTGATTATTCAAACAATGTGTGTCGAGTGCTAGATAAATATTGAGAATCAGAGAAATGGATTATCAAGGATTAAAAAGATTAGACACCTAGACTGAAGTCTTCCAGAAACAACCTTGGTTTTCGAAGGAGTTCTGCCAAGAGAGCTGGTTGAGGGGAGCACAGTTATAAACGAGGTGCCCACTAGCCACGTCTTCCTCTCTTCTGCCCCAGAAACTCACGGCCCCCGTTTTCAACAAATGCTCTCCCAATGCACTTCCCCAGGCTTCCCATGACAGGGACTCACAGCCGTGCCGAGAGGTTGCCTTGGACATTGAGGCTTCGAGAGATTAAGGGACCTGGCTTGTGGGTCTGTGATTTAGTGGGCGGCAATGGCCGGGAGTAGATGTCACGGCGGTTCTAGAGTTTTCTAAGGGAGGAGTACTGAGGTGTATAGGTTATGTGTCTAATTAGGTGGGAAGTCCTGAGAAAAATGGAGGAAAGGGTATGGAGTCTGACAACATTTCTCAAAAGAAAACATGCTGTTGCGTGATTTCTTGAGTTTCGCCATTCCTGAGTTTGCGATGTCATCTAGGAAACAGGATGTGCAGTCTTACTCGCGGGGGAGAGGGTCGATCTTTACACAGGGAATGTTGTCCGTCAGCGAATCCTGGAACCGACTGTCATCCCTTCTCCGGCATTTAGGGTCGAGCTTTCTTCTTCGCGGACATTTAAGCCGTTTGGAAAAAGAATTATGGTCTCATTGTCGTTTTATGTCAATAACGAATCACAGGTGGCAAAATAACCAACTTGCGTAAGTAATCATTGTCTGCGCCCCCAGAATTTCATTGATAGGTAATTATCGAGAATTTGCCCTAATCAGCACAATTTGTATTTGCATAACATTTTATCAAGTTGAAACTTTTTTCTACTTGCCAACATGGCAAACTGTCATGGGCTGTTGAACGCCTCTTCCCAGATCAACCTGGAAAGCACTAGAAAAACCAGTAAAGCGTGAATTTTATGAATAATTTTTTTTAAAAAAAGCCTGTGTGAAATTCTTGAGGAGTCTGAGCCTTGGATGGGGTGGGGGTGAAGATGGGGATGAGGCTGGAAAGGGGGCGGGAGTCTGGGGTGGCGAGTGGCTGGAGGGGCAGTTGAAGGAGGGACACTAAAAGCCCTGCCCGGCGACCCAGCTCCTGCAAAGACGTGCAGGTGGACCCGTCGTACGATGACAAGCGCTGTGACGAACCTCCCTTCTCAGCCGTCCGAACTGGGGGCCCGCCCATATTTTCTCCTGGTGCCACTGTTTCCTAGCACTTCAGCTGTGAAACTCCCGGTAAAGTGGCAGCAAACAGGGATGGCCGACGGTGGCTCTGTGACGGACGCCTGGGGCTGTCCGCTGGAGGCTTCTCCCTGCCCCTGCCCTGAAATTTGCCTCGAGGAGCAAAGACGGGGACCAGGTGTCGGTGCTTCTGCGACACGCAGGACCCGCGTAGCCCTCGCTGCCAGGGGACATGAAGACGCTCGCCCAAAGGTGACGATGCTCTGAGCCGACAAAAGGCGGACCCCACAGGGAGGAAAGGGGAGGAGGGGCCGCGGGCCGCCGGAGCCGCGGTGGTTCCATTTTCCTCCCAGCGTCCCCGGCGTCACTTTCCCTTGCTCTACAGCTTAACAATCGGTCGTCCCCAGTGGCCTAACCCTGACCCAGAGCGTGGAATGGCCCCTGCCATAGAAAGTGGCCCCGAAACTTATGGCGAATGCCCTTGCGCGTACTGATCGCAGCCCTTCTGGTCTAGAGATCTTTCCAGACTCCCCCCATCTTTGTTCCTGGGGTACTGATGCCACTGGAGGATCGCGTTGCCAGAGGACGCCCCCACGCCCCCAACCCGGACCGTCACGCAGCCCCTGGCACGATGCCCAGGGTTCCCCTTAAGCACCCCAAGCCGACGGAGAAGGCGTTAACCTGCTGCCTTCTCGGATCACGCGTGCCCCGACGACAGACGCTTATTCTAAATAGCCCGACTGCGTGTCTGTCTGTTGGCTGAGCGCACGAACCCCTTCCTTCAGCCAGCACGTGGTAGTTCGTCTCAGTCTGCTACGGAGATCGGGGGGCGTTCTCAGGTTTTGGGGTACAAGACTTTGTGTGTTCACCAGTTGGCGGTGTGACACGGGGGAAGCAAGCGGCCATCCGCACGGAAAGAATGCTAAGCCAGCCCCGCGTCCCCTCCGAGAGAGACGCAGATGTGGCCACACCAAAGCTCCTCTCTCTGCGTTCGTCAGGTCCGCATTGTTTCCTCTTACATGGCCACGGACATTCCCAGCCCAGGGCACCGTAAATCTGCCCGAGGGCAAAGGAACCTCCTCGGATTTGGAGTAACCGCCTTGCCTCGTACAGAATCTCGACCCTCACAGGCAAGGAGACCTGCGCGAGGCCCCCCTCCCCCCGGTGGTCGGTGGCACAGCACAGGTGAGCACCAAAGGCCCGGGTCTGCTCCGCCTGGAGCTTCGACTGTCATCTCCCCCACAAACCGCAGTCTACACCACAGGGTCCACCCCCGCCCGGTCACCGCTGCTCAGAGGTTGAGCAGGCACGTCGCCCCCCCTCTCCTATGCACACCAGGGCTGCAGCCAGGGAGGAGCTATTCTGAGGCGGCGGGAGGGAGGCACGGACCCGGAGGAGGGAAGTGGAGAAACGCTGGGCTGTGTTTCCTGAGTCTGACTTCACCTTTCCTCCCCATCTC
>NW_006442103.1:16930641-16931665 GCF_000325575.1 Pteropus alecto
GCCTGTGAACCTGGCCTGGGATTCGTGGTCCATGTCGGCCTGGTAGGGGCTCGACTGGTGAACGTTTCCCATGACAAACGGGAAAACAAGCAGGTGGCTGGGGAGGAGGGCGAGGGCAGAGGGCGCCGAAGTGGAAGGGGGCTGGAGGCTCGCCCCTGAGTCTCTCCCTCCCGTTCAAACCTTTATCGCGGGTGGCCGAACACCCAGCCCTTTCGTCCATCGCTGTGGGATGCGCACGCCTCGTGTGCTCAGAGGCTGGAGATGGGGAGAGGAGGGAGGAGTCGGGTGGGAAGGGACCGGGGCGTGAACATTTAGAACTAGAAGCCGCCGTCACACGGAGGTCGATCGAGGTCTCTGCCTCTAAGCCTAACACTGTCGGCGCAATAAGAACTGCGTCAGCCTCACTCACAACGTTTACTTTCTGAGACAAGAACCAGACGAGGCCCACACGGCAGAGAGGGAAGGAGCTCGGCACCCCGGCCGGCTCCATTCTCGCCCTACGGTCGGTACTTGCACAGGAAGTGCTGGCGCCTGTTGCATCTGCCGCTGTTCCAACTTAAAAAATCTGTAAGGAAATAAAAACATTTCAATCCATCCGGCTTTGTACTGAGCTTACCAGCATTTTCTGGAAGTTTTCCTTGGAACCACGGTAAGGTGCCGTGATGGTTAATTTTATGTGTGGACTTGGCTGGGTGGGATGTGATGCTCAGTGGTTTGGTCAAACACCAGTTTAGATGTTGATGTGAAAGGCTTTTTGTTTGTTTGTTCGTTTGTTTGTTTGGATGTGATTAGCATTTCAATGTCTACTTTTGCTTGCTTAACTCTAGTGATGGTTTCTCACTACCCATTACATTTTTTGGACAGGGCTCATTGTTCAAATTTTTTTCCCCCTTAATCTGGATAGAAACCTATATTTGGCAGCACGTGCCCATTGCCTCGGCTGCGTTCCCTTCATCGGAGCTGCCTTAGCGGCAGCTGTGGTCCCCGGGAGTCAGAGCAAAGTTTTCCTCCATCTGTGACGAGA
>NW_006442103.1:16931700-16944055 GCF_000325575.1 Pteropus alecto
TGTCCCCTCACTTCCGCGACTCATCCTTTGCTGTTAGAAACTCTTCTCGCTCTTTTTTGTGCATATAAAGCTTTATTCCTCAGACAACAACAAAGCCTGCTCCACGTCCCTGCCGCCTGAGCCCCGGCACCCGAGCCTTCGGTCCTGCCTGGGCGGGGGGTCCTGGTGACGCTATGGCGTCTTTTAAACCTACTGTTCTCTCTGGCATCAAGTGTCCTTTTCATCTTCGAGGTCCTGTTTTCTTGTTTTACAATTGAAATCTCACATATCACTCATTAGCTGTTGTTCTCAAACTGGAGCGTCTCCTCGAGGGGATGTTTAGCAATGTCTGGAGACACTTTTGGTCGGGATAACCTGAACCCACAACGAACAGGAAAGCTCCCTCCATAAGGCATTGCCCGACCCCAAATGTCACTGGGATCGAGGTTGAAAACTCTAACTTATTAGCATAAAAAGCAAAGAATGAAAGCAGGTAAGGGACGAGAGGAGGCTCGGGTGTGCAGCCTGCAGCTGAGGTTCTGGGCGCTGCATTCTGGGGTGAGGCTCGGAAACAAACAGGAGGTGAGAAGCAGCCTCAGGGGGACCCCTAACACCACAGAACCCAGAAGGAGTCACGCAGAGGTGCTCCCTGCAGGCTGGGTTTCCCAAAATGTGACCTATTTTCCCCTCATGGTATATAATAGGATTTAAACATAAACATATTTCAGAAAAAAAGTGAGTGGACTTATAAAAAGAAATATTAAAGTAACAAAACTGAACATCGATCTGGCAGATTGTAAACGGTCACCAGTGACTGAAGGTTGGTGCGCAATGTTTGTGACAAGGCCGTTGTCCCGTAGAGAAGAGCTGCGGGTGTGACAAGGGATGGGGGTGGGGGGCACACATCCGCGCTTGACCCGGCAGAACTCACCGTTCTTGGCGCTTATCCCTGCACACTGCTGGTCACCGGCCACCGACGCGCCAGACCAGGTTCTGTATAAATACGTGGTCCCATCGATCCACTCCCACTGCTGCTTCTGCGGACAACAGGACGTGGGAGACATGCATGGGCCGCCTCCCGACCCGCGCACCGCCCAGGGGGTCCCCGCAGGCCCAGGGGTCCCCGCAGGCCCAGGGGGGGTCCCCGCAGGCCCAGGCCCTATAAGGAGCAGTTGTCAGTGTCAGAATTGGGAAAAGCACAGAAACGTCGTAGAGAGGGAGAAACAGAAAAGTCACTTCTTTTAACAACTAAGAGGAAAACAAAATTACTAATATTTTAGTGTTTTTACTTCTTGGTGTCAATATTTTTATCTCTCACAATCGTTTTTTGTACTTAAAAATGCGGCGGCCTTTAAAATATACATTCAACGTCGTCTGGCTGGCTAAGCGCTTTTTTGATAGTAAGGACGTACCGTAATTGACCTTAACCATCCTCCTGTCGACTCCTGTGTGCGCGGTTTCCGCGTCACAATTATTACACAAAATACGGCTGTTTCTTTTCTTGAAATTATTTTCTGGGGATTGAAGCCCACAAGTAGAATTAAGGGTCAGATGGCACGAATCCCTGGACGGTATTGATCGATGCATCGATGCATCACCAAACCGCTTTTCCAACACAGTTCCGTTGGAGAAATGTACATCCCCACCTACCGGGCAATTTCTCCATATCCCTAAAAACCTTATTTACTAAGACAAACCAGGAGTTTCATCATATGATCAGTCGAATCATTCTGTTATTTTTATTTCCTTGATAACTAGAGACACTGCACACTTTTTAGAACATTTATCCCCTACTTTCTTTCCTTGGTCACAAAGGTAAAAAAATTTACAAAAACTGTCTGATAAATAAAAATAGATGTGAATATCTATTTTTATCTCCGAATGAGAGAGTGCTGACTGATAGCAGTGTTAATGCCTAAAAAATGTAAAATTAATTGTAAAAACATATTGGTAACATCTATGGCCAAGTTTTATCTTGAAACGGAAAGTCCGGGGGTTCTCTCCTTGCGTTCCTTATGGTTTTTGGGGGGTTGACCTTAGAAGCCCCAGGAAGAATGTGTAAACGGCAGATTGCACACAGAGACCTCGGTGACCAGCCCGAAGACCTCACGCCCCTCCTCACGATGAGATTCTGATGAAGAGCGAAACGAGGGTCCAGTGGAAAAAGTTCAGATAAACGTCAGAAACGCAGTCGCATCCAGGAAAAAGCTTCGCTGAGTCTCCAGCTCTGAGCTCAGAGCCCGTGGGGATGCTTCGGCTGGGCCCCGCAGCGGTCTCTGTGCGCGCGGGCATTTACGTGTGTATGCACCCAGACATACTTACGCAAACTTTGGTTTTTTGAAGGCTCCGAAAGGCTGGTCATTTCGTTTTCTGAGGTTTGGAAGGATCTTAGTTAGATAGAAGGTCCATGAAAAGATGCTGCTGAAATCACGTCCTCCGCTGAGGGCCGGAACTGGGACCCTGACCGGGGGGCGCTGGCCCCTCTCGGTAAGAGGCCCGTGACTGAAGATCGGCTCTGTGTGTCCCCTGTCTGGAGGTCTGGGGCCTGTTTCCTAGAGAGGGGCTGTCTCTCTGGCTGTCCCGGGGGTGGGGCGTGGGGGCAGCTGCGGGCCAAGTCTCAGGTTACCTTCTGCGGGTCATGCAGGCCGATCCACACGGGCTTGGTTCTTTGGTAGCCTCTGATGTACCCTGCGATGACGCGGGCTTCCTTGGCACTGGAGACAGACGCCAGGTGGGCTCCGTTTCCAAAGGACTGACACTCGAGCTGCGGAGGGAGGAGCCGCGTGAAAGGCGCCTCGAGATTGGGAAGCGCAGCCCTCACCCGGGAACCCTCCTGCGTCCGGCCGCACTGATGCCCGGAGGCCCCGCCTCCTCCAGGAGCTGTCCTCTAAACCCCACACAAGTCCTCCTGTCACCATGGGGGAAAACACAACTGTCCCAGAGGAAGAGGCAGCTCCAGGCAAGGGTCGGTGCAAGGGCCTGGGGGCCTAGTCTTGCCCCAGAGTCTGGGGAACCCCTTCTTTGCTTAGTTTATTTTTTTTTTTTAAACTATCACTGTCCTCAGCTCAGAGGAGTGTTGCATCAGAGCCGACTTCCCTGGGGTTTGCTCTGCTAGTTACTCTCCAAATAATCTTGGAAAGTCACTCACGCTCACACCGCCCTGGAATTTTCTGTTTAAAGGTCATGATCTGTCTACGGCCATGCCACCCTGAACGTGCCTGATCCCATCTGATCTCGGAAGCTAAGCAGGGTCGGGCCTGGTTAGGACTTGGATGGGAGACCACCTAGGAAGACCAGGTGCCGTAGGCGATAAAAAGTAAAAAATAAGGGATCGTAAGCTGACAAAGTCAAGGTCAACCTGTGAGGTCGACCAAGGGTTGCCTCCCCTTAAAAAATAATAATAAAATAAAATAAAATAATAAAGGTCAAGATCTTGCATTAATTTCGCACTTTTCAAGGCCAGAGAAGACTCTGGGATGCTCGCTCGCTATCACGTGGTACAGGGACTCTGGGCCCAGACCACACCGCACTGGCCCCCGGACGAGGCCTCTTAGACAAAGCCTCGGCGAAAGAAAACCGATACGTTGGTTGGGTGGTGTAGCCGGTAAAGCCTTCCGTCCCTCTGGACCACGTTGCTTCTGTCAGGCGGCTCCGAGGTCTGTGACCCGTCCCCACCCCCGTTCTCTGGCAAAGCCTTTCTCCAAGGTCCTCTCCTCATCCTCCTTGGATTTACGCATTTCTGTCTCCCTGACAGCGGACTCCTGGAGGGCAGGGGCTGTTTCTCGTTCGTTCTCACACCTTTGCGGCCCGTCTGGGGCCTGGGGCCTGGACACAGAGCACGTGCTCCATCAGTGAAGGAGCTGAACGCACTCTGGCAAGGCGACTTCTCAGAAAGCCAGGGAGGACCGCTGACTCTCCGGGAGTCCAGTGAGACCTGGAGCTCTGGGTGGCCCCTCGCTCCAGAGCAGCCCGTCCAAGCACGGGCCAGACTTCTTACCTCAGCGTCAGACCAGCTCCTCAGCTTCCGGAAGTATCCATAGCAGTTGGGCTTGTAGTAAAACCATCCAGTGGCACAGCTGGGCCTCATGATGATGTCTGCACCCAAACGAAAGGCAATGACAAGTGGCGATGGCAAAAGCAGCCAAGCCCCCGACCTGAGCCAGTTTATAGACCCACAGCCCCTGGGAGGCTGGGTGTCCTGGAGGAAAGACCCCACTTTGTCCTGTGCCTCTTTCCCCCAGCCCTCTACGGCCTTTTACCACGGGAAGTGTGCCCTGGGGTGGAGGAAATAATCGGCTCCTTTAAGGACGACTGGATGCTGGCTCTGAACCGACACTAAATCCAGGAGACCCAAAATGTCACTGTGGTTCACCAGGCAGAGGAGGGGCTCACGGAGGTCAGGTGACCAACGGAGTTTTAGCTCAGGTCATCTCACGGCGGGCCCAGGGGTGAGTGTCGTGCCTCTGCCCTGGAGAGCTTTGGTTTAATTCCAGAGCGGGTAGCCTGTTTCTCGCTTCCTGGGACACAGGTGGGCAAATCTCAAGCCCCCTCAGAGGAGCGGGAATCAGGACAAAGGAAACACCTGGCCGTGTGGGCGGGGCTGGGGGCGGCCTCTCAGAGTCCTTCATCAGGTGGCCTGGTCCAGAGAGGGTGGCTGAGCCCCCCAGGTCCTGAGCAGCTATATGTGGTTGGAGACAACTGGTGGCTGGACTAGATTCCGGCCAAGGCCACCGACCTGATGCCCAAAAAAACCTGTTTCTCTTTGCATTTCCTCCCCCTGGCCCGCCGTATGCCCTGCTGGGAGGAGTGCCGGGTAAACGGCAGTGGACGCCCTCAAGAGGTCCCCTGTCAGTGGGCGTGCCCCAGGGCTGGGGGCTTCACTGCTCGGCCACCTGCAAAGCCCAGCAAGGCCTCAGGGGGCCGGAAAAGGCTTCCGGTACCAGGAGTCAGGGAACCGCATTGCCTCGCTGAGTGAGCTTGGGCAAGTCTATTCTTGGGGCCTCGTTTTCTCATAAATAGAACAAAGGAGTTATACCAGATGAGCCCACAGTTCATTTCCTCCCGCTTCAGATTCTTTTTCTTAGCTCACTCACGCAATTTTCTTCCCCTGCTTTCCCTATGGGTAGATGCTGGGGCACTGCTTCTCCTTCTGTCGACACGTCACTTTATTCATACTCGATGCTGGGTCTATACATGTGTGGGAGCCATCGTCCGACTAGGCGATAAGTCCCTCGCAAACTGGAATTCCCAGTTTGTTCCAACAGGAAAAATGCATCCACCTCGGGTGGTACTAGGCGTCGGGTGCTTCAAATAGCTCTCTCTACCTTTCATAATAAACATGCAAAATAATTGCGATAGTCTAAAGGTAGTTGATGATGGAACTATGGCTCCCAGTCAAACAAGGTTGGCGTTCGTTTGATTCTAAATTCTTTGCATTTTATTTATTTATTTTTAAACCACATCGCATGGTCTTGAATTCTTGTCTTTAACATCTATATTGTCAAGTGCCTAAGCATTTGGGGCGGGGGGGGAGGTGGGGGGGAGGTGAATGAATCCAGCTGTGCCACGCGAGCTGCATGAACACTGGCTGTGGCTCAAATCCCGCAGAGCGCCTGGTACTCACCCGCCAGGACCTCCGTGCCGACTGCGAAGCTCAACAGGAAGAGCAGCCGCACGCTCTCGAAGGCCATCTTTCCTCTCCTCCTGGGGACAGACGTGCTTCGGACACCTCTACCGGAAGGATCGCAAAGCCCTCTTGCTCTTTCCCCGATGCTCCTGGGCTCAGCTAGATCTGCAACACGAACATGTGTGCACTGGCGACGTGCACCCAGGAAGTTGGGTGCCAAATCACACATGGAGGGAAAAAAAAAAATCTTTTTCTGGTTAAACCCAAGTTGTACGATCAAAGGAATCTCAGGCTAAATGTAGAGATTGGGAAATTTTAACTTGTGAGGTTTTGTGGTCACCTGCAAGGTCTCTGGGCCAGCGCCAGAGACCTCACTCTACTGGGCTGAAGATAGAAAAGTCTACATGGGAAGCAGTTGGTGTCTTGCGGGGGGGACTGCCGCTGCTATTCTCAGAGGAGCCAGCAGAGGGCGGTCACGGCAAGCTTTCTCCCAGGCGAGGCATAAAGAATGTACCTCCCCGGTCAAGCCAATCAAGTCGGTTCCAACAGTGAATTTTTTTCGCATTAGATTTAAACGTGAATATGCAGTCCACTATCTACATTTTACAGACACAGAAGAACTGAGGTTGACGAGCCTGAAGTCATTTGCTCACGGTCACACAGCGACAAGCCGATTTTCTGACTTCAGCCGGAGCCTCTTTCCTTTATGCTGAGGTGACAACCACATTTTTTAAATGAGGAAATAACTTTGTTATTTTTTCCCATGATCAAACAGTATGTGAATTATTAAGTGATCAGTGAAACATTACAAAATAGGAAGAAGTCATATCTCCCAGAGAATGGCTTCCACACATCTCTCTGTCTCTCTCTGCCTCTGTCTGTCTGTATGCCTCTCTGATTTTTCCATATGGAACACACGGTCCTGGAACCTGGTTTTCTTTCTCAGAAACGGGTGGATTGTAACGAACCTTCTTCCATTCACCTAACTTTTATGCAGTTTTCATTCTCTCTTTAGTAAAAATTCACATTCATGGGGCTGCGGCTTCATAGAGCTTACACACTGTCACGCTGATACTCTTGGCTAAAATGTCCCCCAAACTGACTGAACTGTACATTCCACAAATGCTGGTTTCCCCAAACCTTGATGAACGCCTAATTTGTCGGGGGTTTTTTTCTTGCTAATTTTGGTATAAAGAAAAACCTCATTGTTAGCATTTTTTAAATACTGATAAAGTTGAACATCTTTTTATGTAAGAATTAGCTTTAAAATTCTTTCGTGAAGTTTCGGTTTATAGCTTTGCACATTTTTCTGTTTCATTTTCAATCTTTTTTTTTTCCCCTCCTCAGGAATCTGTGAGGCCTTGCTTTGTATATTAATTGTCTCACATATTACTAAGACTCTTTCTCAGTTTGCATTTTCTCTTGTTCATATTTTTTTTGCCATACCGAAAATTTCAAAAATTGTCATATTTGTCTTCTCCTGTACAACTTTTGGAATTTATATCAGAAAAACTGGCCATCACCATCCACATAAGATTAAAGCGTCCCCTGATAGTCTCTCCTATTTTCATTCATCTGGAATTTATTTTAGTGTAAGCATGGGAACGGGTCCCAGATTTTTCCCTGAATAAATATTAAGATGGGAAAGTCACTGGATTCTCATTTGAGCATGCTTTCTGATTAAAAAATCAGGGTACGTGCTCTAACTCTCAAATAACAGATGGCTCAAGGGGAAATGATGGAACATACTATTTGAGATAGAAACTTTCCCGGAAAATCTAAAGATGAGCTTCACATTAGGGTCCGTCTGAATAAACCCTTTCACACGGAATCAATAAAGAGTAAAATAAAAATGTGAAGATCTCCTTTTTAAAAAATCACTGCCTAACCCTGTGTTCCTCTGACCCTCTTCCCTTCCGGAAGTGGTGGAGGTATTTTCGATGGCCTGAAAGCCCCTTAAAACACAGAGGGTAAGAACTTCCCTTGTCAAGCCAACTGTCTGGGCGAAGAGAGGTACAGCATCTTTTCAAATAACCTATAAAGGAATCTTCATGAACTGGGATTCATCGAATGCTCGCATCTCGTCTAATTTAATCCTGATGACGAGGCCACACTGCAGGTGTCATTAACTCACTTCACACACGAGGACACCGAAGTTCATTAAGATTAAGTAACTTTTCCGAAGTTTCACAGCTGCCAGATCGCAAGTCTGTGACTTAACCAACACCGTTTGACACCAAAGCCAATGCTCTTTATAAACTGGAGGAAAAAGAAGTCATTTGAATCAAACAAAACATCAACAGAAAGTATGACCAACACCATTAGAACCATAGCTTATCATTTCTGGCCCGGTTAATAGCTGGCAGAGGAAGACAGGCGTTCAAGGAAAGTCCTCTGCCCCCGCTGTGTGGAGGGTTACCTGGCTGGCATTCAAGGCTCCCAGGACCCTGGCTTCTCCAGCATCCAGGGACATTCTGGGCAGTTTCTAGGGTTCTCATATCTTATACCTTCTTCCCTCGGGAATTATACGACCTCTGCTTTAATCATAGAGCCATCGTATTGTTTACGAACAATAATTCATCCATAAAAGTCTTACTCATGGTCAAAGTGAACCATATGAGACGTGGCTTGAGAACGGATCTGAGCTGTGCTTTAAACAGGCAGCAGGCGAACCTCTCCCTATCTGCAAACAATCTTTTCTTTACAGCCCACGCTGTCGACACCGGCAAGAATACCCTGTGACCTCTGACAGCCCCACCTTCCTCTCTTCTTATTTACTTTTTCTTTTCTCTTTTTATCCCGTTGTATTATCGATTTCCTTTATTGCTCCTTCCTTTCTATGAAGATGCCCCACTCCGGCTCTGAAGAGTCATGATGTTTCTATCCTTGTAGAAAGGATTTGCAGTCGTCTGGGCTGGACACAGGTTATAGACCTGTGTGGTGACCTTGAGAAGGATGTACAGACGTTCTCTCTAAAGCACCCGGCTCTGCAGAAAGGACTTGCAGTCCTCTGGGCTGGACACAGGTTATAGACCTTGAGAAAGATGTACAGACGTTCTCTCTAAAGCACCCGGCTCTGCCCAGCTCAGCATGCACCTGGTTCCTCAAATATCTATTTGAGATCCTCCTCCTTGTTCCTGAAACATAGGCACAGAAATCTTGTCTTAACACAGGGCAATTATGCCAAAACAGCTTACATCGACAGACTATTTTACAGTCAAGTGTTTTCACCTAAATCATCAAATGCGCTCCTAACAGCATCCCTGGGGGGGATGGAGGACAGGCACCCCCATTCCACACCCACAAGAGATTTAGGAAGCCTGCCTGGATTTACAGTGCTGGTCGGTGGTGGGGCCGGATGTTGACCCCAGGCCTTCCGGCTCTAAATCTAGCTCTCGTTTGCTTAATCAGTCTTTTTGAAAAATAGCCTCTTCAGAAAGGCTAACCAGATTCCTTTTTCTAGTGTAGATGGCCAAGGATAAACTATGTTATTGGTGTCAGAGATGATTCAACCTCGACTAGTCTAGAACCTCAAAAGGCTGCTGAACTCAATGGCCGGAAAGAATGATGGTGCTGATGGTCACGTCCTACCTGATCTACCAGTGAGGGACCCGAGGCCCAGAGAGGCTCCGTGACTCATTCAGTGCACAGCCAGTCAGCATGAAGCTGGTTTCGGACGCCAGGCTTCCTTCTCCCAGCCCAGTGTCCTCTTTACAATGCTTCTCAGCCTTCGTCATTGGATTTTTCCAGCCTGTACATGGTAAATGCATGGTAGGGTAGGAGAAGGTGATGCTTCCACGGTTTACGCAGCATATTTTAGAGAACCTCTGCCCTTCTGATGATGCTCTGGGGAAAGAGCCCAAGGTTTGGCTTCCGATGGATCTTGGTTCAGGTTCTGATTCTGTCGCCCGCTCACTGCGTGACACTGGGCATGCTCCCCCACCTCTTGGTGCCTCAGTTTCCTAACTGTGTGTGGTAGGGTATCACCAGATGAATTTTATGTTTTCCATAAAATTCGCAAGCTCCTTCCCTTTTAGGCAGCTGGATGGGAATCATTACCGCATTATGGCGAGAACAAAGCTGTCAACTCTGGGCCGTCTCCGTTCAAAAGCACTGGTCCCGATGTAACAGGGAAGTTTTGAGAAAAGAGGTGTTTAGGTAAATCTCTCCCTCCCCTGATTCTTGCTCAGCCAGCTCCATGCCACTATGTAAAGATTTGAAGTCTTCAAATGAGAGAGGAGAGAGAAGGAGATGAGACAAGAGAATGATATGCTCATAGGACCTTAACGGCTCTTTTACTGAATCCTGTTCTAGTCGGCTCCGGAGGTGGGCGCTGACAGAACCCACATTAAAGTGTGAGATGCAAGAGTGCGGGTAACTGAAGAAGTATCCGAATCGAAAAGGCCCACCGAATATTAAGTAGAATCATTAAAAAATTTTCGGCTTATAGACATGCCATACATGATAGAGAGAGAAAATTCTAAAGCCATAAGCCAGCAACAGTTACCTACAAAATGACAAGGATCGGAATGGCACCATACCGAAAAAAAACAGAAATGGAACTCAGGCAACTTTAGGTTAACTTTAAAGTATAAAAAACAACAACAACAACAAAAAAAACACAACAAAGAAAAACAAAAAAAAAACACAAACAAACAAAAAAACACAAACTTTCAACCTGAATTTTATACCCAGCCAAGGGTACAGAATTAAGAGGGAGCATGAAAGAAAAAACATGTTAAAATTACAAAGCTCTAGAAAGGCACTGTCTCTAGACTCTTCTTGAGATTACTGCTCACGCACGACCTTTAGCAAAAACTAATATGATCCCGAATAAAAGAATGTGGTACAATAAAGGGATACAGGTGCCAATTACAGATAAATTTAAACAGTACACGGGTTGGTGGCTGCCGTATTGGAAAGACCAAGAAGAGGGGCGCAGATTTCTAGCACAAACAGGTCGATGGGAAACAAAAGGGAAATTATTCTGACCTGTGAGGAAGCTTGGAGTCCGAGGGAAACTTTGGAGAAGTAAGCCCTGAGAACTTGAAAAAAATTGTGGGGAGTTTTGGGGGGAACGCGTAGAATTTGGATTTGAGCCCAATTTCGTTGGATCTCCAGGCTGACACCTCGGTTATGCTTCACTAAGAAATCTTTGTTATAGCTGCAGGATGTTTTCTGACTCCAGTTTCCCTGAGTGAAGACTGGATGAGACTGAGCCTTTGGCTTCTTCAAGTGACCAATCAACTCCATGTTGAGTCAAATAGTGGAGCTTCTTCGTCTGATGTCAAGAATAAACTGCCTCCGGCTTTGGTGTGATGGTAGCTCACTTAGTAACCATTTTAACCAATGAACGGTTTCTACCTTACTGTGTGTGCCTACTGGAAGCTTTTTGAGAGGGTTAATTTATTTTTTGACGTCTAAACATTTCACTACTTTTAGATTGGCATGAAAAAAAGGACTTTGGCCAGGCAGGGGCAGCGGTAGGTAGCCTCTAACGGAATGGTCGGTAAGAGGAAGATCAAAGGAAGGTGCTTTAGGGGAATGTGAAAAATGAAGTCTGGGAGAGGGACTTGGGAAGAATCTAAAGGGACGATATTAATGAGAAGATGAGTCTTAAAATCTTTTTAAATTCTAAATCCGAAGAAAAGAGCACATACTGCTTATTTCAAAAAGCTGTCAAAGAAGTCCTCCTTGCCCGCTTGGGGCGCACATTTACAGTCTTGGACTTTGTCCTCTCATATTTGACAGAGATGTTGACCATGAACACTGCTGCAAGCAGGCGCTGTGACGTCCCATGACACTGGAACAAGTCCTATCAGCGGGAGCAAGGAAATGAGTCACTGAGAATGTGTTCGTTAACTTTTACGGCTGTGGAGAAACTCTTGTCTTGAGGGCAGTAAAGTTTATGCCCACCCACTCGGTCCTGATGTGGAGGACACGTTGCACAGAGCAATCTCCCTTCGCATTTCCTGGGCAGTCTATTGTCTATATTTGTGGGACGCTCTCCAGCTAGAATCAGCCGATTCGTTGGAGAGGTACAATTTACACAGAGGTGTAAATTGAAAAGTCTGTATATGACTGGTTCCCTCCTTCTTTCCCTCTCCCCCTCCCTCCCTCCCTCCCTCCCTCCCTTCCCCTTGCTCTTTCGAGTCACTTTGTGGCCACTGCTCTGCCCACTTGTTTCTCATCTGCGGGGTCTTGCCGTGCCTTATCGCACCTATCACATCTTCAAAAGGACTAGGTAAAAATATCGCCAAATTCCTTGTTTCAATTCTCTTGTTTTGCATTTTTAAAAGATTTTTTTTTTAACGATGACATTACTTTATGAGGTTGAATTTACACTGAATAAAATGTACACATCTTAAATATTAAGCCTGAAGGATTCTGACAAATCTATACGCCTGTGCGACCACCACCCAGATGAAGATACAAAACATTTCCGTCAAGTTCCTGTCATTCTTCCACTTCATCGCTTGGATTCATAACTTGTTCTTTCATCGTGCTGAGCAGCATTCTGTTGCAGGAATATGGAACAGGTTGTCATTATGATTACTCATTCCTGGTTGAAGGACATTTTGGCTACTTTCAGCCTCTGACTAAAGCTGCTGTGGGCATTCTCAGGCTCTCGACAGACCTGTGCTTTTATTCCGGGACTAAGAGTGGGATTGCGGGGTCGCAGGATGGGCGTGTATTTAAGTTTGGAAAGAGACAAACTGTTTGGCAGAGTATCTGAACCATTTTACACTC
>NW_006442103.1:16944235-16951624 GCF_000325575.1 Pteropus alecto
GAAAAACTGTCCCCAAAGACTTGAAAATATATATCCGAGAAGATATTTGCACACCGATGTTCGTAGCGGCATTATTCACGGTGACCAGGACATGGAAGCAGCTGAAGTGTCCTATGCTAGATGTTTGGATAAAGCAGCTGTGGTACATATGTACAACGGAATAGTACTCAGCTATAAGAAGAGATGAAATGCTGCCATTTGCAACAACATGGATGGACCTCGAGATAATCATGCTCAGTGAAATAAGCCAGACAGAAAAAGTTGAAAACCACATGATATCACTTATATGTGGGATATAAACCTAAAAGCAACAAACAGGACTAACAAACAGAGATCCACGGACAATAGACTAGTGGTTACCAGAGGAAAGGCGGGGAGCGGAGAGGTAGATGGGGTGAAAGGGGTCAAATATGTGGTGACAGAAAGAAATCTAACTGTGGGAGGCGAACACACAGTGCAATATGTATATAGGCCTTACTGTTGAATTATACCCTTGAAACTTACTGGATTTCATTAACCAATGTCACCGTTAAAAAAATAAGGAACTGCATTATTTGACTGAAAATCCTTATGATTTGAGAGAGAGAGAGAGAGAGAGAAACTACCCAAAGAAAATGACCCCGACCTTAGTGAGTGTTCACGTGTGGGAGAATCAGTTTTCCTTTCTGGGTCTCATGACTGTCTTGAAAATAACGGCGTTGGGGCAATGCCTTCCGAGGCATTTCTGACTCTGGATTTGGAGGGAGGCAGGTTGAGCGTAGTTGTTGACGTGGGGGCCTTGGCATCGGGGGCTCAGGTTCTCACAGGGCTCTTCCGGTTGTTAGCTGGGAGGCTTGGCCCCCAATAATACTCCATTTTCTTACTAATAAAATCAGATATGAATTGTACATCTACCGTAAGAAAGTTCTGAATATTAAATGAGATAATGAATGCAAAGCGTTTTGCATTGTGTTTAGTATGTAGTAAGAACTTAATAAATGTCAGATTTTTAAAAAATAGACACTTTTGAGGTATATTCTGGGGGAGAAGGTGGCGTTTTAACGAACACGGCCAATCCTTAGTGTGGCTGACATCATGTGGGTGGCCGTTTCCTCTTGGTGGGAACTTCAAAGACTTGAAGTACTTCACTATCACAAAAGTTTTCAAACATAAAACGAAGTTGAAGGACTCTCCAAAGGTGGTGCACCATATACCCATCACGTAGAGTCTACCCTCGCCATGTCACCAGCCTGTGTCACCAGCCTGTCACCACGGTCATACATTTACCCTTCTCCCAATCAACCCATCAATCCATGCTGGGGTGTTTTTTTTTTTTTTTCTTTTTCTGATGCATTTCAAAGTAAATTGCAGAATCGGTATACTTTCCTCTAATACTTCATCCTACATACCATTCGCTAATGTTTAATATTTAAATACAGCCGTTTTTGAGTTTGAGGCAAAATTTACATACCACAAAATGCTCGAGTCCCTGGTATTGACGAGTGCATATGAATGTGGAAAACAAGCCCCTGTGAAGGTGTGGAACGTTTCCATCCCTCTGGAAAGTTCCTACGCCCCTTTCGACCAGTTCCTACCCCGTCCACAAGCAAACACCACTCTGATTTTTATTTTTTGTCATAGATCAGTTTTAAATTCTGGAACTTCTATCACTGGAATTAAAGAGCATACACTCTTTTGTGCATGCCTTCTTCCATGCAGCAAAATGTTTTTGACATTCATCCACGTTATGAGCAATTTGTGTTTCAGTAAATTGTTCCTTTTCATTTTTCTCTGAATATTAAATGAGATTCATTCTATGGATAGGTACCCGAACGTGTCCAGTTTTTGCTATAATCAAGCTGCTCCGTGCATTCTCATGTTAAGTCGTTTGGCGGACGTGTTTTAATTTCTTTTGGATAAATACCGAAGAATTACTGAGTCCCAGAATACATAGTTGTTTAGTTTTGTAAGAATCTGCCAGACTTTCCCCAAAGTGGTCAAACCATTTTCCATTCCCAACAGTAATGTCTTCAGGAGCATAAATGTGAGACACAGTGATGCCGCCACTGGCAGAACCACCCTGCACTTCAGAAAGTGGGACCAGCCCGAGTTCTATTAGACTATGCAGGGTGCCCAGCGATTAGGACAGAGGGGGTCCTGGGGTCTCGTGGTGAGTTGATACACTCGTCCCCAGGGGAAATTTATTCATTGTTCCTTCTTGGTAATCCCCGATAAAGATGGTCAAAAAATAATCTATCTAGAAACCAATGTCTTGGTAAGATTTATAAGAGGGAAATGCAGGGTTAAGGCCAGGAGGCAAAAAGGGGGCATCGAACTTGAGCCTGTGGGTCAAGGCATAGAATCAAATACATGAGTTGTTTGGAAGAAGCCACTAGCTGTTTTTCCAGAGAACAGATGGGTTCTTTATTTTTCTCTCTGTTACGGTCCACTTGCTCCTTCACATCTATTCCAGTGACGCCCTCATTCGACAACTCCCTAACATTCTTTAGATAAGAATTTTATGGGGTTCAGCCTTAAAATTAATAAACCTTATGGTTTTATTGCAAAGTCTTGCCTTTGTTTCCTCTTTAAGATGACACGTTTTAAAATAATCAAGGATCATAATCAAGCTTGTTGCCTGTCTCCTCTCTTTGCAAACACACCGAATGAGCAAACATTTGGCTATGACACAGATGGTCCTAGAGTTGGCTCAATGTTTGTGAGTATAGCAACCCGAGATCCTCTTATCTCAAATAAGCCTAGGAATTTCTGGACACAGGAAACAGAAGGTGTTCCACTGGCTCCTTCAGGATACGAGCTTCCGAGAGCAAAGCGGTTGGAAAGGAACCGGAATTACAGAAAGTCAGAACTCACCACACAAGGTGACAAGCGGAGCCGAAGCAGGGGTCGGCCTGACCTCTGCGCTCACAGTTCACTGGAGGTTGGTACAGTTAGGCTTTTGTTTGTGATGCAGGAGAGCCACACTCCAGCAAGCTCCGGTGCGAGTGACAAAGGAGCAGCTCGCTGAAGCGAAGAAGCATGGCTGGCGCCTGCGGGCTCTGGCTGGGGAAGTGGGAAGCCGTCAGCGGTCGACGCAGCCGGTGCCGCCGGGATCACGGGGTCTGTGGTTTCCTTTGGGCGTCCGTCCTTCTCTCTTGCTTTCTCCTTTAGCCTGGCATTCTTTGTGTAGTCCTCAACACACGACGGAACGTGACGTGCCCGGCCCTTTATCACACATCTGTTGGAATGAAAGCTGCAAATCCCGGTATCTTGACTCCTGGCTTAGTGATTTCTGCTAAACTTTCTTTTAGTGGGAGAGCTCAGCCCCGGATTCCTCATCGTTATGTCAGGGATAACGACAGTCCTACCCTGCAGGGTTTTCGTGACGATTAAACCCATTTAATACACGTAGAACGCATAACACCGTGCCTAGAAAGCATGATATCAGTGCTCCCTAACATGACCGGGCATTTTCCCGCTCCTCCCCCTCACCGTCTCCACCACTTGCCCCTGGGCCCACTCTCCACTCGTCTCTGTCCTGCTTGGTGCCGCTGGAGGCTCGTCCCCTTCAGAATGCACGTCTGGCTCCCCTGCGTGCGGGCTCCCAGGTAGGTCTGGCCGATGGGAGGTACCAGGTGGAGCCTGGGATAGAGCAAAATCCGGACGGTTTCCTATTGGATTCTTTCATTTACTCAGAGAAGAAAAGATACAAATGTTATAGGAATTCTTTCAGAAGATAGAGGAGGACAAAACCTCCCAACTCGATTGTGAGGTAAGCATAACCCTAACGACAAAACCTGACCACGATTTTGTAAGAAAAAAAATTATACACAACTATTTCTCATAAACATAGGTTCGAGAAATCCTCTACAAAATGTAAGCAAATCAAATCCCAACCTACCTGTTATGGACGATGCATCCTGACCAAGTTCTGGTTTATCCAGGAATGAAAGTTTGTCCAACACTTGAAAAGCAGTTAACATAATTCGCTCTATTGATAGAATGAAGAAAAAGTATACAAATCACTTTGGCAGTAGATGCAGAAAAAAAAAACAACAACATTTGACAAAACTGAAACTCATCTATGGCTAGAAAAACTCTTGGCAAATGAAGAATAGAAGATACTTTCTTCACCCTGACAAAATGCACCTATGAAGAACATACACGTGATGTCATGGCTAACGGTGAGATGTCCAACACTTTCCAGCGAAGACGGGGAACAAGGTAAGGACGTCTGCTCTCGTCACGTCGAAGTCAAAGGGACATCTGAGCTCACCGAGTTTAGAGCCCCAGGGATCTGCTCTTCCCAGCGAGTGTTGCTCTCTGAGACGCTTTACTGTCACTGTTTAGATACGTCACTGTTTTCCCGTCCCGCCTGGCCTGAGTATACGCATGCACCTGACACACACGCCAACGCCAATGGCACATGAAGACCTGCACCGAAGCCGTCTTCAAATGGGGCTCCCTCGTTTCTGCACCACAGACTGATCCTCGCTTAGGTGGCCAAGGGTCCCAGGCGAGGCGCAAAACTAGCTGACCGTTTTGTCCCAGGCGGCCACCCAAGGGGGTGGGCTACCCCTGACCCGACTGGGTCCGGGTCCGTCATTCTCCCGAAAATATTCGTAACTTGGGTGGAACACGATGCTTCCCACAGGTTGGTAAAGGGCAGCTGGCCAAGGCTGCCGTCCCTTCCAGGGACCTGCTTCCCGACCGGGCGCGTCTGTCACAAAGCCCCTTAGAGTGAAAACGTCTAAGACCCAGAACGATTCTGATTTTCAAGAATAACTTACGCAATCTCTAGAAGGACCAGAACTATCGTTTGGATGATACACAGTCAGGAAAACAAAACGAAATAGGAGCCGGGAGAAAGGCCCAAACACGTCACCAGGTGTGGCGGTGACATGTCACCAGGTGACGTGAAAACCACACCGCCTCTGCCTCGTGCCGCTCGGCCGGGACACCTCTTCTGTGCTGCTTCTGTCTCTCGCCACCCCTTTCACACACGGGTCCACCCCACGGGGCTTCGTCTCTGCAGAATCCAGCCCGGCCTGGAGCCCTCACTCCAAGGGCGTCTAGGAAATATCGCGCATAACTCTCAGCCTCCGCAGCATCGGAAGGCGTGAAAAAGGAGCAAATGGTGTCTGCCCCGGAAGATATTAGCATTACTATCCACTTTTTATGGACGTTCACATTCTCTTTCAATCTGCTCATTTTTTAAGTATATTCACAGAGCTCCTAAGTCCTTGCATTCCCACAACGAACCTCACTTGTTAATGGTGATTCTTTTCTATAATATGTCGTTTAATTGGGTGCCGGGATACATTATTTAGGATCATGCCTTAATAACCCAAATGATATTGCTCTGTTGAAGTGGTTTTTTTTTACGATCGATGAACCACACTGATACATTAATGTTGGCTCAAGTCCACAGTCTGCATTGGGGTTCACTCCTCGTGTTGTATAGGTCTATGGATTTTGACACATGTATAACGTCACGTAGCCACCATTACAGTACCACGCAGAGTGGTCGCATTGCTTTAAAAACTCTCCTGTGCTCCACCGAGGGCAGCGACAGCTCATCCTCCCTGGGCAGGGCTGGCTGCTGGGACTTTCCCGCCAGCACACGGACGAGCCGATGGCCAGGACCCTTCCCCCTGGTACCCCCTCTCCCTGTCGCACGGTACCCTCCGGCTGGCTACCTTCTCTCCTCTTCCACGTCGGACTTCTCGAAAGCATGGTTTAGATTTGTGACCTCCCTTTCCTAGTCTCCATTCACATCCATCCTTCTGGGGTCTGGACTCGCTCCTCAGCATCTCCTCACAGCTCAGTCCTCACTAAAGAGACTAAGACTCCCCCTTGGCTGAATTCAGTGCTTCTTCAGCTCTGCTCAGTATTATGTCACCTGTCAGCCACGACATCCTCCATGAAGTGTTTCTGCGGCTACCTCTGATCCTGACATTCCTCCTGCACGGACACCTGCTCCTTCCCGGTCATCGCAGATTTCCTTTCTTCAGCCTGGCCTTAAGTCCCCAGGGTTCCAGTCCTGCCTGCTCCCGGGCTCCTTCCACACTGTCCTCTGTGGCATGTCATCAGCATCCATGGCGTTGATCAGCACAGCTCCAGCTCAGCTCAGGCGCCCGCCTCACATGGTGCTGCCCGTTCATCTGCCACAGTTGAGAATCCCTTCTTCGAGGCTCTGTCGAAATCTCAGAATCTACGCTTCCCCATCACTTGAGTCTGCTCGTTCTGATCTTTTCTCCTTCCCCGAGTGCCTGGAGCTACACAGCACATGTATTTGTCTAACCCCGAAACATGAATACTCTTGAATGCTTGCCTCCTTCATGCCGGGACAGTCCGTTCCGTCACTGCGTCCCACACGGTCTGCATCCCTTCGTGTTTTTTGAAGCTGTCTTATTAGTGTCCTTCCCCAGAGAGACAACGAAGGTGACTGGCAAAGAATACAGGCTCTGCAGTGGAACGGCCTAAATATGTGTGGAGATCGTGGTCACCTCACGGCACCGTCTGAGCCAAAGTACAGGTTCGGTTTCCTCGTGTGTAAATCACAAATGATAATAATAGGGTTATCATCTGCAGAACAGGGTTACCGTGAAGAAGTAATCGGCCGGCTCAGGCAGAGAGCCTAGAATGGTGCCTGGCACACAATAAGCCTTCCAGAACACTGTGTTTCTTAGGAGCCCCAATGCCATTATTTCTGGCCCACGGCCACCATCACTTGTCTAGATTGTTACAAGAGCTTCTTCACTAGTCTCTCTGACTCAAGCCTGGTCTTTTTAAACCGCTCCCTGCAATGCAGCCGGAATGAACTCCCTAAGAACAAGTTTGAAAATGTTCCTCTTGTGGACAGATTCCCTCCGCAGACCTTACGACCTTGTGATTTGCCCTTTCCCCGCACAGCAAGCCCCTCCGCTGTCCGAGCCGGGGTCCTCCACGGACCGCTGGGGTCTCCTCCCTGACTGGGCACTCATACGACAAACACGCACAACTATTTGCCTGTCTTCGAAGGTTCTTGGGTTTTGCTCTCTCTCCACCAGTGCTTTTCCCTTTCTAGATGCTCCCGCCGCTCCTCAAACGCACCACAAAATCACGCCGCTCCCTGACAGCCAAGGACACGCAGGAGCACAGCAAGCCTCCGCTGTCCGAGCCGGGGTCCTCCACGGACCGCTGGGGTCTCCTCCCTGACTGGGCACTCATACGACAAACACGCACAACTATTTGCCTGTCTTCGAAGGTTCTTGGGTTTTGCTCTCTCTCCACCACAGTTTTTCCCTTTCTAGATGCTCCCGCCGCTCCTCAAACGCACCACAAAATCACGCCGCTCCCTGACAGCCAAGGACACACAGGGGAAAGAACCACCTGGCGAAATGAAACCTGGGAAACTCTCGCCTGAAG
>NW_006442103.1:16955376-16955836 GCF_000325575.1 Pteropus alecto
AATTAAAAATTAGCCTAAAGCGGCAGCTAATTCATCATGCCCAACGCTTACTCTGGTTCCAGCTGTGCATCCCTTCAACGCCCTTTAGTTGTATCCTCATACGAACGTCTCCACAGTGAGTGTCCATAACCCGTGCCCTGAGAATGGCGCCACCCGGGGTTAGACTAACACCGGAATTCAAGTACGAGGGTCTGCTGTCGTCTGAGACCGGGCTAACTCCAAGTGACACTCAGCTTCTTGGGGATGGCGATTTCGTACGAATCAAACCCCCACTCCGGGTGAAAAATTAAATCCTTGCCAAGACAGTCAACCACCAGGAGCGCCGCCAGGACGAGCACGGGGAGGGGACGGCCATGGGAGAGCAGGGGCCTCGCTGACCTCATGTCACGGCTGTGGACCAGCCCCTGCCCCGGGGGACGTGCGCTCCCAGGCGCCGCCGCTAGAGGCGCAGGCGCGCCGA
>NW_006442103.1:16955861-16972269 GCF_000325575.1 Pteropus alecto
TCCGGCTGCTGCTCGGCTGCTTTTGCCAACAGGCGCACGTCGTGGCCGACGCACCCGCTTCGCCTTCTAGAACGGCGCCGTTGGGCGCACGGGGAAGAAAGGACGGAGAGGGGCGCGAGCAGCGAAGGAAAGGAGGGGCCGCTGGCGCGAGGCGCGGGGCAGGGCCGGCGGCGTCCCGGGGAATGGGAGGGACGAGGGGGACTCGTTCAGGCCGCGCCGGGTCCTGGGCCGCGGGGCCCTGGGGCACCCTGAGGCCTCCCGTCGGTCGGGGTGGGTGTTTATGGGCCGCTGTGCCCACGTCGCGGTTATAACGTTTCTATGAGTTTGGTGTCTAGAGATGTAATTGGTTCATGGAGACATGTCATGGGTGCCTGTTGGTTTTTTCGTTGTTGTCGTGTCTGGGATTTTGGCTTCTAAAGAATCAGCCAACTCTCCCAGACGGCTGGTGGGTTTCATAAAGGGTGGACTTTCTCCTTGCAGCCAGGCTGGAGATTCCGGAGACCTCCCGACTATTTCGAGTGTGTGAGTGCGTGTGTCCCTTCTGGGCTCGTGTGTATCCTCTGAAGAGATCTGCCAGTTTCTACTCAGGAGCTCTGGCAGCCTCTCTGGTGTGGCAGATCATCCCGGGGCTCCCCCTAGTCTGTCCTGGCCCCGACCCCCGGTGCAGTTTGTCTTGGTCCTGAGACCCCTCGCCCTGGAATTCTGTCCTGCCAGTATCAGGATACAGGAAAGAGACACCCGCCTCTTCAACAGCCTTCTGCGTGCCAGCTGGACTCACATGTCACTCAGTGGGACTCACATTTCACTCTTTTCTCTACTGCAAATGACAGTGTTTTTAAGAATGAAAGAATCCCCCTAACCCAAATTTATGAAAAGTAACTGGGAAAGGGAGGGAGGCAGATGGGGAGGGGGCTGAAACTAGAGAGGGACACATGGCCGTCTTAGCCAGAAGTATTATATCATCTTCGAACATGTGAACTATGACAAACTATTAACATTGTATAACTTTATAACAATTTATAACTGCATAACAATTTTTGTAGTAGGTGTTTATGCATGTCTCAGTGATCGTAGATATATTTTATTGAAGTATAACTTACAGCAGTAAAATGCACAGATCGTAAGGAAAGTTTTACATATGTACAGTCGTCACCACCTAGGTCACGACGTCTTCGGATTTCAGAAAGACTTTTCTTGCCCTCTTCTCAGGCAAGACCCCTCTCTTGAAATGCACCCGATATTCAGATCTCTATTTACCATTGGTTTGTTTTTCCTGAACTTACATGATGGAATCATACAGAATATATTCTTCAGTGTCTGGCTTATTTTGCTCAGGGTTATGTCAGTGACTATTCTTCATATTGTTGCATGCTTGCTTTTTTTTTTCTTTCTCCCATTTCTGTGTAGCATCCCATTGAATGAACGCAACATACTTTATCCATCTGGCTGCTTTTGATTGTCTTCAGATTGGGTACCCAAAGGCAATGCGGTGAGGAAACACATTAGTAGATCAGGAAAAAAAGTTAAGTCAGGATTATCCATATCTAATTGCTTTTATTTTACGTTTCCTGCCTTGGCACATCGGAAGGTTGTCAGTAGAAGTCCCTTGGGAATGTTACAGTCGGAGGGAGAACGTTTTGGATAATGATGCTCTCCGCCCTCTTCCTTTCTCCAAGCTCTGCACCCCAGGAAGCTGACTGTATCAATGGATGAAATCCCACGGGCTCCTGTATTTTCAGACTTCCATGTGGATTAAGCAATAGGAAGTCCAAGGTGGACGTGCAGTGGGGGATGAGGCCAGGGTCCTCGTTTCCTGGCTTCCTCGTTGTGAGGGGCTCTGGGGCCTGCTGTGATCCCCGACAGAAGCCACAGCTCTTCTTGAGGTAACCCGCCCTCCAGGACGCCCTCCTTCCAGCTTCCAGTAAGCTCTCCCGACCTTCGTCCCTTCGAACCTAGGACCAGAAACAGCTCTGCTAGGACCAGAACTCCGGCTCTGAGGGGCCAGACTGCGGAGGACCAGACCTGAGCGAGTCATTCCTCAGCTCTCAAATTCATCTTCTGTCCACAGCATTACAGCACCCCACATGAACAGCTCTGCTGGTGCTACAGGACCTTCCGCACTGCCGTCCAGGCTCCCCCACACCTCACGCACACACTTCGCCAACCGTCCTGTCGTACACAAGCCCTTCTTGAATTATCCTTACTTGTGTCTGCCCACACTTTGCAGTCGGGACTTGACTGGTGCAGATGTTTTAAATGTGTCTTGCTAAGTCAAAAGAAGGAAAAGTTGAATTCCCTCTCTGTATCACACGCACACACTCACACACCTTCACATGTACCCTCTCTCTCTTCAGGGCTTCAGCAAGCACTTGCTGCTTATTCCGTGTAAAGATCTCTTCAGACAGATTGGGTGAACGACCTGACCACCCACACAGCCGGCCTGGAGCAGAGCCCACCGGGAGGACTCGCAGAGGCAGTGGCGGGCCCGCAGTTCCCCTGTGGCCCGTCCCATCGGGTCAGCGTGCCGGCACTAAGGATGCTTCGTCTACTCATCACATTCTGCAAGGGGCACTCAGCCCGCTCTCCTTGGGCTGTGAGGCCTGTTAGCTGAGTGACGGGGAAGCCCTGGTCCCTGCCCTTCCCCTGGTGTCTGAATCTGTTGGTCCAGCGGTGTGACATGACGGCCTTGTCCTCAAGCCTGCTCGCCCTCCTTGAATTTCATGGCCGGGAGAGGCCTGGATCCTCCCGGCATGATCGAGGGCGAGGTTTCTAGGCTTGCAGTGGCGGGGGTAGGACGTGGGGAGCGGACTAGCGGCCTGCAGCCCAGAGCCACTGGTGCAGCTTTCCATGGAGCAAGTTTTAGTTCCCAGTCTGAAGAGGGAACTCCAGCTCTGAGGGGCCAGACTGTGGAGGACCAGACCTGAGCGAGTCATTCCTCAGCTCTCAAATTCATTTTCTGTCCACAGCATTACAGCACCCCACATGAACACTCAAATGTGTTTTATATAAATCATAACACGCGAGGATAACCAATATGCGCTGCCAGTTGTGTGGAAACACACTTCGCAGAACCTGAATAAGGCTCCCTCATCTGCTTAACTGAAGCATAGCCTAAGATTTCAAGTCATTTAAAAAAAATACTGCTACCCTTATAGAATTAGGTATTGATTCAGAAGTTTCTGCAAAGAGAATAGAATATGGAAATAAACTCAATCTAAAGTTGAGAGAAGACGCTAATGCCCCAGACGTCACCGGTGTCAAGCGTTTGTGTTCAGATGTCTCACGGATTTACAAGTAAATGTGTGAATGAACTTGGTAACATGTTTATATGCAAAGCGCTATTTTACAGTGGTATATATTAAGTTCTACGCAAAATATAATTTGAGGAATAACATTGGTTTAGGTAACTGCACCATCACTATCAACCATCATATGCCGATTCTCAATTCGGCCTTTAGCAAACCCCTCATTTCCATTGAAAGGCACTTTGTCCCGAGCAATTAATTATCCAGCTAGTGCAATTAAACCGGCTGGTGCACACAAAAGGGACTCAGTGTTGTGATGCTTCCTATTGGACAGAAGTTTTTTCCTCAAAAGCACTGATTTACGATCTGCCCGGAGAAAGAAAGGGAGCCTAATGCTAGACTCTGCGGGACTCAGGATGAAGACTCCTAAGCAGACGAAGACAGCACGAGGCCCATCGCTGCAAGACCAGGGAAGCAGGAACGGAAAATAAAAACCGCCACGCCGCTGGACATGTCATCTTTTTTATTTTGTGATAAAAATGCTTTCATATAAATTTCATCTTAACTACCTTTAGAATGAAACATCGAAAAGTAAAAACAGTGTGCATGTTCCTTACTGTGTTCAGTCAGGAACATGCAGTCATTTTACTGGTTACTGGACTTCTCATACGCATATAGTATCACTCTTAAGGGAAATGTACACAGGGAAGGAGCCGTAGCACTGGAGAGCGAGGAACGGGAGCCTCAGGGCACAGAACGTGTCCTGGCAAATAGTCACCACGCATTCAACGTACTGGTTAAGGCCAAATTCCCCAAACCACCCGCCGACAAAACGTCACAACTTTGGTTCTTTTCTGTGCAAGAATTACGAACTAGCAAATTTAAAAGCAAGATGATGTGATGAGCATCACGGCTGATTTGCTTACACTAAAATCTTTAACTCTGTCTCTTTTCCCCTCAAACCTCCACCTCCCTGACCATTATGTAAGTCAGAAAATGACGCTTAGCGCAAAACAGAACACACGTATAAACAAAAAATCTATCCCCAGAGGCTGACAGGAGTCGAAGGAAGAACTTATAAAAATACAAATAAAGCAAAAATGGGGGGTTGACCTATACATGGCATAAAAGATGTCTCCTTAGATGTTAGTCTGCAGTACAGAACCCAGATGAGAAAGTGAGTCTCCATCTTACCTTTTGATTAGACATGATACAACTCAAGGGTCCTTAGCTCTAAGTGACTGACAAATGCTTGAACGGTGGTATCTTCCTCTTCATCACTGGAGCCTGTTGTCTGTAAAGGTGGCTTTCACATTTCCTCCCCTCAAACCCGAAGGAGTTCGAGGAGGAGAAACAAGCACATTAGGCCGACGCTGTGCTCGGGAAGGGAGGAGGTTATAAAAGGTCCAAGCCGCCGGGTCAGAGGCTGACACCTTCCGTACGGGGGGCTGGAACAGTGTGGCAGAGCAGGGCGGGTGCGGTGGGGTCCACGGTGCTTCACGCATATAGGTTCTCCACCTCTGTGCGTTTTCAAATGGGTCCGGGAGAGAGTCACCATTTAGAATGATAAAATGTGACACACTATGAATGGGGTTGGTAGAATGCCACGTGAGAGAATAAAATACAGAATCAACAACCTGTTGATATTAGAGCAGAACTAATTATTTTTGTTGTTTCATGAACTTGGGCAGGACTGAAAACTCTACCTGGAGACTGCCATGGTCCCAGACACACATGGCTTCTGTATGGGATCACGGACAGATAAACCAAGTTAAGTGAGAAGCGCTGATGACCACTCTCGGCCAAGGCAGGGGTGGAGACTATTACTCAAACCAAAACAAAGTAGGCAATTCACCTGTTATTGTAGAACTGATTTTCCAGGGGTCACATGGAACCAGGTAGATGTGACAGTGTGGCCACAGGACCAACTTTTTGCTGACTCGGGGAGAAGAGGAAGAAAATGATTGTCTTCCTGTCTCTAGTGTTGACTAGAAGGCTTCTGCCATTAAGAGGGTCAAGGAAGTCGCTAAGACCACAAATACAGAGTGACACGAGATGCACCTGCAATCTGGACGTGATGACAAGCACAGCGAGTCTGTAATTGTCCATTATCATCTACAAGGTGACTCTGGGAAAGGAAACGTCCCTGATAAGTGTGTGTTGGTTGTGCACAAGGAGCTCCACGAGTGCTTCAGCAAGAATGAGCAAAGGCCACCTCGGCCTGATAGGGCCTTAGAGGCCCTGAAGCCTTAAAGGCCCCTTCCCGCCTCATAGGGCTGGCTTGGGCTCCAGAAAACCAGACCAACCTTCTGTTTCCTTTATGTGAAAACCCCCGTGCCCAGTGAGAAGCTGCTGGGTGCACCAGGAACTCACACACCACCGTGTGGAAGGCAGACCAGCGAACGGGCCTGAGCGCACAAGGAGAATCATGAAGTAGAGGCTGTGATCGCCCCGTGGAGGGACGGCCACCGTCATGGGGTCCTTGAGCCAAGGGAGGCTCCATTCCAGATGGTGAGGGAATATCGGTTGAGACATTCTCTGTGAAGACGGATGGAAGGAAAGGATCAATGTAGAGATTAGCGTCATCGGCTGCATGAGTGAAGCAGCCCGAGGCTTCTAAGATGGGGTGACGGTGTCCTTCACACTGGCAGTCAGTGCCACGCCCGGCAGGAAGGGAGGGGACCGTCAGCGGGTGTCACTTCTTACGGCAGTTAGCTTATCTCTCGGCCAGGTCAACAGTCCAAATCTGTTTTGGTTTGGTTTTCAAGGGGGTCATGGTACCAACACTGCCAAGGAGAAACCGTCACACCGACTGGGCCCACACGGGGAAAAGCAACCGATGCGCATCCTCCCCGCTATAAAGTCTGTCCGAAGCCCCGCGTGCAGGCTGGAGAATTAGGCGCAGCTTCTTGAAGGGGTCTCTTGTCTAGAAACTGGGTTCCAGGAAAGATATTTTGCTCCCCTTCGTCTTCAAGGAAATGCTGTCGCGGAGGAGAAGGCAATGTGTCCATCTGCTAAAGAAACGTACTAGAGAGGTGTATGCTGAGAACCATGACCAAATAAACCCTGTGGGACTTCCAGGGACGCTGGGAAAGAGGAGAGGGAGAGGAGGCTGAAGTTACGTTCCGGGCAGGAATGAGGAAAGCACAAGGCCACGCGCGCCCCATGACGTGCTGGTGGGGCGACGGCCCACAGGGAGGTGCGACAATTAAAGCACCAAATGAAGTCGAAAACGTCCGGGGACGAGAGGATGAGATGCGTCAATTCGGCTGGAATTCCGGGGCGTGACCCCGGCAGGGCTCTACTGAGGAATGTTCTCGTGGATGTGGCAGAAGCCCCCAGGGCGAAAACGCAGTCCCAGCGTTTGTGTCTGTGCTGCGACAGGCACCCATCGAGTCTCCGAGTACGACAGTAAACACGGTTCCACGTCTTGTGTTCTGCTTGCACGTCCATGAACTTGGCTTGATGGGCAAGACATCGGAAGGGGCCTTGTCCCTTCCCCTGGAAAACCCTGTAAAGACCCAGTGGCACTGCTAAGATTGCTCCCTGTCACAGGGAAGAGCATCTCCTTCCTCCCGCTCCCGGAAGCTGGTTCCAGAGGTTTCTTCATTTCTCTCCCGGATGACCTTCATTTGTCCCAGCAGCATTTACCAGAGGCAGTTCTGCGTCTGCCCCGGAGGCGGACTCTTTCACGCGTAAACCTGCATGTTGCTGGGCGGTGGCTCAGACATGTGTGTCCCGGGTCCCCGCTGACCTCCTCCAGCGCCCCCGGGAGTGGGGCTGGTGGTCACGTCTGACCAGTCAGAAGCAGAGTGGGGTGAGGAACTTGACCACTGGTCAGGAGACTCTGGGGACGGGGTCAGGTAGGGATGCTCGCCCTGGAGGTGACCACTGTGACTGGGCGTTCGCTCAGCCGCACTCGAGGACGCGTAGCTGTGCTGGGAAGGGGGCGTGGGGTACTTGCCCACAGAGGCCGGAAAGGGGTGGTAGGTCGGGAGGATGGTCTGCGGGACCTGCCCGTCCTGCTGGGGCATCATGGCGGCGGGGAAAGCCATGCTGGGCAAACGAGCCATTTCCGGAATCTGGTACATGGCGGGCAGGGAGCCTGCAACAGCTGGAGGGCAGCTGGCCTGAGGCTGGGCTGTCCCAGCCGGTGGGGTGATACTGCCCTTGGGAATGAGCTGGAAAGTCACGATGGGGGGCAGGGGCTCCCGAGGGGCGGCCACGTGCTTCCCCTCGGGCAGCCTGCTCTGGGGAGCTATGCCGGCGGGGGCGCCCTCGGCTGGAGCCAGGACCATGCCGAACACCTCGCTGTACTGCGTCTCATTCATCTCCATGCGCTCCCGGGGCGGGGACCGGGTGCAGCCTGCCCATGCTCCCCGCAGCGCCGCTGCCCGGGGGCACCATGTGGTGGTGGGACAGCAGCTGGCTCACCGAGGGCAGTGTGGTGCCGGCCCCATGAGCCAAAGGCTGGATCTCGTGAAGGCCGGAGAAGGACAGCGCGTGCTGCGCGTGGACCGGGCCAGGGGGCGCGGCAGCAGCCAGCAGAGGGCTGGGGGAGGCCTGCAGGAGGCCGGGGGACGTGATCATCGGGGAGGACGTGGTGTCAGACACATACGTGTGAGGGGACTCTAGGGAATCGACCGGGGATAGTGTCACTGAGCTCTCGGACAGCTGGCCCTTGTCACTCAGAGACTTCTTCCTCCTGCTTCCCTTGGCCTCCTTGGCCTCCTTGGCGAGGTTAGGGAGGCTGGCGGGCATGGCGTTCTTGGCGTTGGGCCGTCTAGGCTTCTTGCCCATCGGGGTGTGCTTGAGACTGAGGAAAGGTCTGTTGGGCCCGCAGATGACCGGCGACAGAGCGGAAGTGAGCACGGTGCCCGGAGGGCTGGGCGTCACGTTGTGCTCGTCCAGGAGGCGCACGATGTCGTGGTGCATGCGGTCCCGGGCCACGTCCCGGGGGAGGCGGTCCATGTGGTCCGTGATGTCTCGGTTGGCAAAGTGGTCCAACAGGATCTTGGCTGCTTCGTAGCTTCCCTCTCGGGCAGCGAGAAACAGAGGCGTCTCTTCCTACAGGAAAGGCCCACAATGGCACGGCTCAGCCACGCTTCCGACTGTCGCAGTGCTTCTCACGCTCCTGTTACTGTCACCCCCTTAGACGTTTTTCCCCAAACTGTCTCCCCACGTAAAAATTTAATACCGCAGACAAACTGCACGTCTAGCTATGTGCCGAATGGATACCTGTGCTTTACACGTAAAAAGAGAAAGACTGTTTCACTCCTCCCCAAGAACTGACTTTGCCTCACTGAGGCGACACCTTCTCCGTCGGGACCGTGCGAAATAAAGGGTGCCCCTGAGCCAGAGCCACGTAAAAGAGCGCCGAGCTTATCAACCGACGGGGCTGCGGGGGGAAGGATCAGAAAGAAGACAGGCAGGAGGGGAAGGACTGGGGAAAACAAGAGAAAGTTAAAGAAAGCAGAGAAAAAACATGCAGAAAAAACAAGAAAGGACAAAAAGAGGAGAAAAGAGAGAATAAAAGAGAAGATGAGCCAGGGCGGGGAAGCGTGACCCACCGCGCAGAGGAGGAAAAGCAAACAGGGCGCGTCCCGGCGTCCACGAGCAGAGGGAAGGAGCAGCAGGAGAAAGGGCCGGGCCCACGAACGGAACGGAACGGAACGCGAAAGGCGGGGAGCGGGACTCGCAGGGGAGCAAGGCCAAGCAGGCGACGCCCAAGTTCTTTACAGGACGGCCTGGTGCACAGTGGGGGCTGAGCAGGCAGAGGGCTCGACCCTGACCCTTCCCTGGACAGGCCGATGCCTTTGCTCCGGCTCTGTGGACCCCGTTCCTGTCCCCCCTCTGTGTCTCTACTTATCACGAGGGGGCGATGGGAGGAAAGGGAAGGCCCTACGTTCTGAGGCGCCGCCTCGCCTGCCCCCCGGCTCGGAGCCCAGACCGTACCTTGTTGTCCTGCATGTCTCGGTTGGCCCCATTTTTCAACAGCAAAAGGGTCGCCTCCACGTTATTGACAGCGGCTGCCCAGTGAAGAGCAGATTTTCCTGCATGGAAGAACAATTGTATCAGCAGACAGAGGAGAGAGACGTGTCCTACTCCTGGTGTGAGGAAGCATCGTGACTTGTACAAGGAAGCCTTGAACTTCCCGGAGCGCGGCAGGAAGCTGGCTCTCCGTGGGGGCCCATAGGGCAAACCTGAGCATCGTCTTCCTTTGCTCTGTTCTAGGAATACTTCGGTACAGGCTGCTTATCCTTCAGAAGACTTCTAGGGGAAGGGATCATTGTCTGTGGCCCCGTCCTCCCCATGGCAGAATCTACGCTGCCACACACTGGCGACAATAACCTTATTGGGCTCTCACAATGCCCCCAGTGAGTTCGGTCTCCTAAGTCCCTCTAGCAATAGTGGATGCCAGGGCACCCGCACGGGTAGGCCTTTTCCGAGGTCTGAAACCTGCGCTACAGTCCCTTCCCATCTTTATCCTCAGACCCGCTGCTCAGTCCTCTGAGCTCAGTATGTTACAAGGAAGAATGAATGAATGAATGGACGGACGGACGGACGGACAGTGGATCTGGATCTGAGACGGGTCTTTGAGGGTCAGATAACCATGCTCCCCGCCCCCTTAGAGGCACGCTCTGCAGGTCAGACTCGAACGCCTGCCTCCCGCCCCTACCATGGTCGTCCACCGCGTTCACGTCTGCTTGGCAGCTGATCAGCTCTGCCACCATTCCCTCCACGGCCAGGCGAGCGGCCAGGATCAGGGGTGTGGTGCCGTCATTCATCCTGGCATCTAGGTCGGTTACTCGGTTGCGGATCAGAATCTACCGGAAGAGAAAGTACGGGAGAGAGAGTCACCTGGGTAAAGGGTACGATGAAGCTAAGAGAAGACGCGAGGGCATCGCAGCTGACGCTGCACTGTGAGTTCCTGGAGAAATTACGAGAAATGTCTTGTCATTTTCGTGCCCGAGTTTCTACCACAGTCAAGCGACAAACGTTTGCTGAACGAATGAATGAATGAGTGAGTGAACGAGCGAGTGAACAGAGGGATGCTCGAGACAGCGGCTCATGCAAAGTGAAGCACGGCTCCTGTCCACGGAAAGAAGAGGAGGGTGGGAAGACGGCACCGCCTCAATGACGATGCACGTTTAAGACAGTTCACAACGCTTCCAATTTCTTCACCAGGGGAGCACACCCAGAACGCACGTCGAGACCGCCTGGGAGCAGGCGGAGACCCAGACGCTCAGATACACCCACAGGCAGCAGCGGACACCGTCAGAGACTTCGTGGCAGGCATCGCTCCCGTCTGATCTGCACGTGTGGGAGGAGCTCTGGCACATCAGAAAAACACGGAGATGAAAAATCAGAAGACCGCTGTCGCCTGTCACCGTCTGGCTGTGGACAATCAGGTCAGTTGCCCTGCCTCCCTGTTCGCTTTTCCGTCTCGCAAGCATGACTCCGCCATCGGCCTCGTTCTCTCAAGAATCACTGAATGACCGTAACAGGATGAGACGTTCTAGACCCACAGGGAGCCAGCTCTTCCCCATGTGCTCACCTGGAAGACACCCTGGGCGTCCGCTGCCACTGCAGCGTGCAGAGGGCAGCGGCCCATGTTGTCCTGGGCGTTGGCGTCTGCGCCCGCGTCCAGGAGGCGCTTGGCGGCGTCCGCCCTCGAGTAGCGGGCTGCAAGGTGCAGGGCCATCTCGCCGGTCCGGTCCGTCTGGGCCTGGAGGCTGGCGCCCTGGTAGACCAGGTCCGTGATGATGTTGGCCGAAGAGTCCTCCGCGTCTTCGTCTTCGTCGCTCACGTCTGAGCTGCCTCCTCGGAGAGAAGCCAGCATCAGGGGGGTGCACCCATCTACAAGAAGGAAGATGCCAACAGTACTCAAGGAGGAGAAGGACATGCACATTTGTTAATCCTTAGTGGAACAGTTCAACCGGAGTAAAGGATTCCGACTGGGAAAAGACCCTGTGCTTCTGGTGCTAACGGGCGGTTCGTTACTCATGTGCCACCTCCTTTTCCTCTGATAATGTCCTTTCTGTGAAGAGCAACGGGGAAACGAGTCTTTCCAAGCTGGGGGTTCTTCTCTAAGTACAGCCAGTTTTCCTGTTTAAGTTCCTAAGTGCTATGCTTCTTTAAAAGGGGCAACATTTAAAAATGTCCACTAGTAATAGAACTGTAGGCACTAAGGTATCAGCTAAGCTAATTCCCTGTCCTTCTGCTTGGGGTATTATTTTTCTATCCTATTAAAACCCATCCCACAGAATCGGCCTATTTGCTCTCAGGCACGCTGCGTGCGAAGCAATGCGAAATCCTCCTCCTCCTCCCCACACGAGCTTCTGTGTTCTGCTTGCCTGTATTCCTCAAGCCTTCGTTTCCTTTGTGCAATGGGCAGGGGGCAATCACCAAGCAGGACAAGCAGGGGAATGCCAACAACACAGAACCGAGGGCAGCCGTGGTCTGGGGGAGGGGGACGGCGAGGGTGCTGACCTGGGCCCCGGACGTTCACGTCCAGCACGTCCACCTCCTGCTCGGCCTGAGGAGGGGTGAGAGCCAGCGACGGAGTCCTACGGATGTCTGCGGCTTCGAGGTGCTGCTGTGTCCACGGACGTCGGTCAATGGGATCATCTTCTTCCGAGAGCAAAGCCTCATCTTCAGCCTGAAAGGGGAAGACAGCTGTCCCCATCGGCCTGGCCCAGCACCGGGAACTGCGAGCATGGAGCTGTCCGGGAACTGTGAGCATGGAGCTGTCCGGTCCTGCGCCCAGGCCCCTCTGTCCTCCCCACGGCCCTCACGCCATGGCTCCTGTCCACCTGTCTTGTATCGTCTGTACGGCCCTCCCAACCTCCTCATCTCAAACTCTGGGCTTCAGCCTTAACATGCGACCCGTCCTACCTGTGCTACCTATGGCCCCCCGAGCATCATTTTCTTGCTTCTGGGCTTTGCTCACGCTGTCCCCTCTGCCTACCAAGGTCTCTCCCAATTCCTTATCTGAACTGACTCCTACCTGCCCTTCAAATACACATAGACTTTAATTCCTCTTGTTGGTACTAGAAAGCACACTCTGCTTACCTCTACCTGACTGACCACAGGTTTGGTGCTCATTGGGGACGACACAACTGTCGCCACCACTAGACTGTGAGGTCCCCGAGAACAGGGAGCGAGCCTGGCTCGCGGCGGCCGCCCGCACTGCACACAGCGCCCAGCACACCACGAGCACTCAGGAGCTATTTTCTGAGCAATAGTTGTTATGATTTAAAAAGCAGCTACGCTTTATTGAATATTTAATATACGACAGAAAAGAGGCAAAGCACTTGACACGTGTCACTGCATCTAATTCTCACCACGACCCAGAGGAAAGAATTACTCTTACCCCCATTTTATAGTTAAGGGTAATTAAGTACAAAGAGGTTAAATAAGCTGCTAGCTACTAAGTAGAAAAGTTTGGGACCCGAGTCCAGTTCAGACTGAGACTCAGCAATGTTCTTGGCTGTTGTGCCGTGCTGCGTGCCTGCTTCCTCAGGCTGCCTTAGAATATCCGTGGGACACACACATGCCCCAGGCACAGACGGACGGACAGCCACAGACGGACAGACAGTCTCCTTTCCACATCGGCCGTGTCCGGTCTACCTCTTACTTCTAAATGGTTTTAAGTTTCCTGGGCTCCCGGTGAGAAGCCTCCACACTTAATGGCTGCTGGCTTTCTCCCACTGTTTAGTTCCACCTTCCCTTCCAGAAGGAGACGAGCCCAGACAAGATACAGGAGAGGTCTGGCCACGAAGGAAGTTGCTACTTACACACCTTATTCGACTACCATCTGCACGATACCGGAGGGAGAGGCACGTTTGTTTGGTTATTCTGAGAGTTCTTACTAAAAAGTGTGTAACCCGAGACCATCGACAATCTAAGGATTCCAGCCTTCCATGGTGACGTGGGACATCACTGCCTGGGCAACGCGTACAGACCGCCACTCGCCTGTGGGACACTCTGGCTACCCAGCACAGCAATTTGAAACGTGACCAGGTAACGGTGACAGCGATGGTTCTACCATGGCCGACTCACCTTGGCTTTCTTTGCCTGGGGCCCTTCATCGTCGACCCAGTGCTCACTCGTTCCCGAACCAATCAGATTAGCCTCTGACACTTGCACGGAGAGGTTTCTGATAGGACAGGATTGTGAAGGGGACAAACGAGAGCAGAGGTGACGTCATCAGCCAACATCGCAGTTTCCAATACTTTTCCCGCCATGCCACACTCCCACTGTCAGACTGTCAGGGGCCTCGGCCCAGAAAGGATGGCCGGCATTTTCAACCCGAGGAGACATCCTTTCCTTTCCCACTGATCCAGAGCTTACGACCACAGGGCCTGGACACAGGAGCTGACACCAGGGTGACGGCGCGTCCGTGACGGAAGCGCCCGGGCTCCGGGTGCGTTTCCACCGCGTTCGGGACGCACGACCGCGTGGCGTGGCCAGAGCTCAGAATTTAAGATCGTGACGCGCCACGATCTGCCCTTCGGTCTACCCCGCTCATTCCCCGTGACGAGCAGCTCGCCGGTGCAGGCTCGCTCTTACTTCAGCCCCACGGCGTCCTGTCCCACTGGCTCACGGCGCTTGTGATTGCTGGAGTCCCGGCGCAGGGTAAACCCTTCGGGCAGCCAGAGGGAGCCATGCTTCCGCTTCCGCTTCGCCATGATCACCCCCAGCAGGAGGATGAACAGGATGATGACGACGGCGACGGCAAGCAGGTAGAGCAGCTGAGTGGGTCTGGGAGGCAAGGATTCACCTGAAAGGCAGGGAGACGGGGAAGCGCCCATGGGACACGCGCTGCTCGGCCTCAGCTTTGCGTGTATTTAGAGGGCGGCTTCGGCCTCGCCGGCCCCGAAAAATAGAGCTGTGCCCTTTTCTCTTTGCCCCCAGGCGACACCCCCCACCCCTCAATACTTCCTCCTTAACGGCGGTCTACTCACTGACGACAGACACAAGAGGGTAGGACAGGGTCCCCTGGATGGCGTGAGAAGCCAGCAGAGCTGCTGCCGCGTCTGTGTTCTTGAAGCACTGGTCTGAATCCTGAACGCACTGGCGGTTGTCAATTTCCAGAAACACCTTAGAGCTGGGGGAGCCGGGGAGAAGACGAGGCGGGGCGGAGGTGAGTGAGCTGAGTCAGGAGTCGCGTGAGCCCGCCTTCCTCACCTTAGCGTCGGCCTCCCCAGCTCGGTGACGCTGCCTCCTCTAGAAAGAGCTCGGAAATGACAGTATTGTCCCTTTGGGCCCTGAACACTAATTCCCACTTGGGAGACGTCGTGCCTGCCTTGGGCGGGCTGAGGCCGAGCCTCTAACTCAGGCAGCACCGGTGGGAAAGCGATGACGAACACAGCAGGTGTCGCCGCTCCAGGGGTTCCAGGCGACCCCGGCACAACGTCGGAGCTTCTAGCACTCGAGAGGCCACCCTGGCACCCCGCCTGCCGCTTGCTCCCGCCCTCCTTCCAGGATCCTGAGATCAAGGCAGACCCGTGCCCCTGGACACAAATCCGGGGATGACGCCTTCGTTGCACGTGGTAGGCGGCTCCATTTATCTGAGCTTTACATTTTTATAGGTTCAGTTACAACGTCTCCTGTGTATCAAAGTGCTCGACTTTATAAGGTTAAGTTCTAAGAACTCCAAAAAGCAAACACCTACCCGTCCACCTCCTGTTCGTCATCGTCGGGAAGGGACCTGCGTGTCATCCTCTGCTTCTTCATGGCGGCTGACCTCTCGCCGTAGTAAGGGTAGACCATGAGGTCCCCCTGGGCGTCCCGTTTGATGCGCAGGTTGGTGTGCAGCAGGGTGCCCAGCGCCCGCAGGAAGCTGCGAGCATCCTGGAGCAGCTGCTCAGGTGGCAGCAGCACCACGATGACCAGGGTCCCCTCTGCCAGGTTCTCGGGCTGGTCGGCAGCACAGTCCAGCCCGTCCCAGCCACACTCCTCGCTGTTGCACCCCTGGTCACAGTGGTTGTCCTTGAAGTGATCTGCGCAGTATTTGTCATACCTGGGCAGGGGGAGGCAGAGGAAGCAAGGGGCTCGGGTTAGACTGAAACTGTCTGGCTTTCTGCCGGGAACGGCCGAGGAGTTTCCTCCCCGTCTTCTGTGGCCCAGGTCAGGGCCTCTGGGAACGCCTCGAGAAGCCATCGTGAATCTCCCCCTCCCCCTGACATCGGGGAGTGCATGCAGTCCACGGCCACGACACCAGTGAGGGCTCCCTGCACGACAAACCACTGCGGGCTCACTATGCCTCACGGGCTCACGGCCCCCGGCAGCTCATAACCTTAGGTCAGATTTGTAAACAAAGCTGCATCCCTGAAATGGAAATCGGCCGGTCAGGCTTCCTCCTCTATTTTTGTACCTACTGCCCCTGGGGCGGTAACACTGGGCTTTCGGAAGCAACAGGTGCCTCTCGAATGTGCCTCTCGAAATGGATGCACAGCCCCGAACTACCCAGAGTCGCTACACCGCGGACCATGTCCATATGGCCTATTCCTTTCCCAGCCGAGACCGGATCCCAACTGTGGAGGGCGGCGGGGAGACCAGATCCAACCGTACGGCCCCTTTCAGACACCGGGAAAAAGAAACCGAGTCCCCAAAGCTAAACGACGCACAAACCACTTCACCCACACCCTCCTCTCCTCCCCCACCCCGCCCTTGCCGGTGACGCCGTGGGGAACGCCACCAACACCCACGCAGCGAGGACAGAGGGGACGCAGGGCGGGATGTGCTCCGGCCGGCTCTTTCACGCCGCAGGTGTCAGTTCCCTCACCTGCGAAAGGCCGAACAACACCGAGGCCTCCAGGCCTCGCGAGGCTGTTAATTCGTGGGGTCAAATGGGGTGGCTGAGAGAACAGGACAGGTGCTCTGCAGAGCATAAGCCCCACGACAGCAGCCGTGACGACCGGGAGGCTCGCGCGGCCCGACCCGGCGTGCGCCTCCTGAGCAATCTAGCCGCGGAAACCCAGCCTCGGGGAAAAGAAGGGGTGAAGAGAGAGAGAGGTACAGACCTTTCCGTCCATCCCGCAGGCAGGTTATGTGGGAGGCGGCCTGCCAGTGGCTGTCACCACTTCCAAACGTTATCTCCCACGGGGCCGTGAGAGCAGCAGGTGAGAAGGCAGAAAGAGGCAGAGAGAGGGTGG
>NW_006442103.1:16972281-16982594 GCF_000325575.1 Pteropus alecto
CATTCCTGGACCTCTGCCAGCAAGGGAGCGCACAGGGCAGCGTGCGATGGGGCAGGGCTGACAGCAGGGAGCAGAGGGCCTCAGGGCGCCCGTCGGAAAAGCAGAGGCAGCTCGGGCGGAAGCGCTGGAGACGTGAGGAGCAAGAGCAGGAAGCCGAGGCGTGTTAGTGACAGTCTCCCTCCGCGTCCGGGGACCCGGGACCCTTACTTGCATGTCTTGCTGCTCCCCTGGCATTCGAAGTTGTCGAACAGGCACTCGGCCGTGTTGCACAGCTCGTCACACTGGTTGTTGATATAATCCCAGCAGGGCAGCAGGGAGGAGCAGTTGGCCCAGGGGTTCTCCATGGTGAGGGAACAGTCTCCCCCGTCCCACTGGCAGGCGTGGCTGTTGCAGGCCTCGTCGCAGACACCGTCCCGAGCTTTGTCGGCGCAATACTGGCTCAGGCAGGTGGCCGCCGGGGTGCTGGTGGGCGCCGTGTAGAGCTCGCAGCGGCTGCCGCGGAATAGCGGGGGGCACCGGCAGGAGTAGTAGGGAGGCTGGCGCTGCGGGGAGCAGGTCCCCCCGTGCTGGCAGGGGCTGCTGGCGCAGCCGGGAGCGCAGTCCTGGGGGCTGGGGCAGAAGCAGCGGGGGCCCGAGGCCGTGTGCACGCACCGCTCCCCTCGCCGGCACTTCACCTGTCCGCAGCTGCTCTGACACCTGGCCCCAGAGAACCCCTGTGGAAAGCAGCGGACAGTGAGGATGGTGGCCGACGCGGGGGGGCTCGCCCCACTGTCCTCGTGACCCCCAGTGCCACACTTCTGGGGAGAAAAGGGTGGGACACTTGGCTAAGATCCCTCCACGCGGCCTCCAGGATCAAGCTCTAGGAAGGGACCTCTAAGTCACCCTGCAGGTCGGGCTGAAGAGTCCATGCAGTGGTGTAGATGCCATCGAATTTAAGAGATCACGTCTAAAGTAAGTCCACAGGTCACGGCGGGATAAGGGTCAGGTGACAGGGTATCTATAATCAGCTTCCCCAGCCATCATCAGATCACTCATATAAAGGCTTTATAGGGGGACAAATCACACCAGGAGTTCTGAGTCTCTGAAAAACGTGCCCATGCCAGTTCATTCTTATTCTCCCTGCTTAGCTCAGGCCAGGGTCACTCACAGGTTTCTTCTGGGTGTCTCTCCAAACATAATGATCTCCGTTTTAGGGGGGTTTCAGCCTCCGGCAGTGGCAAAAGAGGTGGCACAACAAATGGCTAAAATCGGGCTGCCTGCGAGTTTAAGCAGCAGCTTGCTCCCAGACGGTCCAGCCAACCCTGCTCCAGTCTGGGCGGCAAGACTGCCCTGACCCTCCGCACAGGACCCAGAAGCTGGGGGCCCAGTCCTGTTCTCCAGAGGACACCTATCCCACCACTTCCTGTGGTGCTTATGAAGACCGACAGCTTAGGGAGCTCACCGTTTCTGGGAACATTTTAACAACTCTGAATGGAAAACTCAAGCACTTTCTTCTGAAGGAGCTAAAATTAGGAAACCTCCCCACCGAGAGGGCTCCCCGTGGAGCTTGGAAAACGAGGCTTGCTCTCGGCTCCGTCACAGACGGCACAGAAGAGAGCATGCTCCTTACGCGGGTGACGCGCACTTACCGGGGGACAACGACAAATGAAACCATCGGGCATGTTGCTGGCCACGGCACACGTGCCTCCATTCAAGCAAGGCATCTGGGGACACACGTCGACGAACGTTTCGCAGTGACGACCTCGAGGCAGAAAAGGAAAAGGAGTTTTGAAAGGCAGAAGTAATCGCTGCAAGTCGTCAACCAGGACGCTGACCGCTACAACGTGCGCCGGCCAAAGGGTCAGAGACGAGGCAAGGGGACAAGGGAACAGGGCAGGTGGAGAGAGCGTCACTGGGTCTCGACGCAACTGACCTGTCATGGCTCAGGCCAGGCCCTCGCCTGTGTCACTGACATGACAAACGCACATGGCACTCCTTCCCCACAGCCTCACACGACAGGGTGGATGTGCGAAATGACTAATGTCATCAGAACAGAAAAATGGCACAGCTTTTCTTGAAGGCACTTAGTTGCCATCAGTCAAAAGAAACATTTAGAAACTGTTCTTAACATCATCTACTTCATGGGAGACGCTACAAGGCTACATCGGGCCAGTACCTATAAATGTGATTTGCAACTTACAGGGAGTTTTCATCTGTAACATCTCTTTTCAGTCATTTTTTAGCCTTTCTGTAACCTGATCAGCACTGCTTTAAAACACGCTTTTATTTCTTAGAGTTAATTTTCCCCAGAAACAATTGTAAAGCAGACGGTATCTCAAGGCCACCGCTCCGGGATAAACTAAGCGACTGAAATCGTGGGAGACACAGGCAGGCAGGCGCAGCTAGGGCCCCTGGGCAGACAGCCGGGGACAGGCCCCATCTGGCCCACGTCACCTAGGGGAGAGGTGTCTTTAAGAGGGAAATTCAAATAGTGATAATTCTGGCCAAAGAGAATCAAGAGGCAAGAGTTAGAGATGTCTGCCTCTTTAAATCGCAGAAGCACCCACTAACCAAAGGTGGGTCTCAGGATCCTGGGTCCCCTCGAGTCTATCCCGGCAAGAGCATCGCAGAATAATTACAACCAATGCGCTGGGGGCCGGGGGGCGGGTCTTTTTCACTCACAAGCAAGGAAAACACATGAACACTGCTTCCTGGCTGGGGGACCCTTATCCAAGGTGGTCCCTATTCCTCCCTTCACCTGTTTCCCCCTTTCTTTGTAGGGAGGTGCCTGTCGGTGTCCCAGATAAAGGCGGCCTCAGAGGCAGTGAAGCCAGCAGAGCCAGCTTGGCCTCTCTGGCTAACAGGAGGCTGCAGGCGGGCTGTTCACAGTCCTGCCTCCACAGGCATGACACCATAACGGACTGTGCGTCCAGGCATCTTTCATATTGCAAGATCCTTCCCAGTCTTTGTGACATTCCAAAGTTCTGAAAGGTCACATATCTTTAGAACTGGAAGAAGAAAGTCTGGAGATGGGCTCAGAACGCAGCAGAGTCCAACTTGCCACGTTGTCGGTAAGGGGACCACAGCAGCCCACTGTCTGTCTCCCGAGCGATGGCACTACAGCGTAAGATTCGCAATGACCCCAGAAATGCTCCATGGATTTCTAAGTTGAGTATCTGATGATACTGCCACAGTTAGACACAAACAACTATTTTAGTCACCAAGCTGCCCTTTTCTGGAAGTAACCGGTAAGTGCCTATGATGAAGCTCCTGTTCTGAGACCACACTTGGTCATCATCATGATCTGCGATGACGAAAAGCAGCTTGAGAAACAGCAGGGAATGTGGCCAAGTCTTAGCCCCATGGGCCACTCGTGACCGCTGCGGCTCCCCAATTCAGACCCTCATCAACTGGTTAAACACTCCCCGACTTGGACCCACTCCCCCTAAGCGTCCTGGAAGATCCTGAGCCTCTATGGGTCCCAGAGGTGGAAAGAAGGTCACAATGGCAGTGACGTCTCGGTGAGTCAAGGCCTTACATGCCAAAGCAAGGCAGAGCGATGAAACCGGAGTTAGATGTAAGGATCCTGAAAACGAAACGTTATTTTGCTCAGATGAAGAGTTCTGTGGGTGGACGGTGGTGACGGCTGCACAGTGGACGGTGGTGACGGATGCACTTCGTACCCACACGCACGCCGGAAAACAGTTAAGATGGGAAACTATGTTATGTGTACTTACCAAATTAAAAAAGGTTATTTTACTCAACTACCCCCAACATGTTTTTTTTACATATGTATTTCGGCTAAGTCAGTGTATAACGAAAGAGAAAACATGTCTCAGGAGAAATGAAAAGGTAGAGAGTGATTGTTACGTCCAAGGAGCACAGGCCCAAGAAAGAACTGGGCCCTGACTCAAGCTAGTCTGGTTTTTCGCATCTAAGAAAAGCTGCGTGTGAGTCTGGGAGATGTCGCACAGGACGCAGGCCCCCATTATCCGCCCCGCGGGGAGTCTGGCGAGGCTCTCACCGGTGAAGGCGCTGCGGCAGACACACAGGTAGTCGTTGACGAGCTGTACGCAGTCCAGGCTGCCGTCAGAGCTGCAGGGGCTGGACAGGCACTCGTTGATGTCCCCCTCACAGCGCTCTCCAGCAAAGCCGGGCAGGCAGCGACAGCTGTAGCCCCCGATCCTGTCCACGCACTGACCGCCGTTAAGGCAATGAGGACCCTTGGCACAGTCATCAATGTTCTCCTCACAAAGCAGGCCTGGAGGAGAGAGAGGAGAGGCAGTTACGACAATCCTTCCAGCGAGGGACAGCCACCCTCGCTGGCACTGTCACGACTGACCGGATGGCACTCCTCACCCTGTGGTGGGACCTTTGAGGCCGGGCAGGGCTGAGCACACTCTTGACCCACAACCACCTCCATCCTCCTGGCAACCAGTGAGAACGAAGGACGAGATATGCCCAGGGCCTCACGTGGACTCACCCCCCACTCGCTGAAGCCGTCCCCATGGGGCAACCGCCATTATCTGCCCCACCTGAGAGACTAGGAAATGGGGGCTCAAAGAGACTCGTTGTTTTTCATTAATTTATCTGTTTTAATTAAAAATATAAAAACAGTTCAAAAGAGAACATAAAAATAAATAGAGATGATAAATACAGTATGTTAAAATATCAGTATGAATTGGAAATAAATTTTGGTTGACTTTTTAAAGTTTAATACCCACCGACTTTTTTCCCGTAAAATAGTGTAAGTATATAGTTCCTTATTTTAAAAACATAGAGGGAACTATCCTGTTGAAAGTTCAAAGGTCATTTTATTTAAAACAACTCATTTAATGAACTAGAAATGTAAATGAGCCATCTAGTATAAATGTCTATAAATGCTTTTGAGAAAGAAACAAATCAATGACCATTCTAGAAATGATCCATGAACCACCAAAAAAAATTACAAAAAAAAAAAAGTTCTGTAGTCCAACCATTTGCATTTATAGTACACGCTAATATAAGCAAGACTAATGAAAAGAAAAAAAAAAACAACGTAAGAAAAGACCTCATTTTCAATAGCAGTAGCAAAAGATCAACTATCTAGGAATAACCTTCATAAGAAATATACTACGCCTATGTGAAAACTTCGAAATAGAAAGACACAGAAGGAGACTTGAATAAACGGGAAGACACTATGATTTGGTTAGGAAGACGCCTCATCCTAAAGATGTCAGTTTTCTCTACGCACATTCTTAAGTTTAATGTGACCCCAATTAAAAATACCAACAGGAATTTTTAATAGACAATCTGATTCTAAGTTACATGGAAAATTAATGATAACTAGAGCCTGGAAAACCCTGGAAAAGATCCGGAATAATTAAAATCTCTAGGGTGGTTCTGATAAAGTAATAGAACGGCAGAACGACAACAAGAAAAAAATCCAGAGAGACTCCCGAACACGCACGGGAATTCAGAATTTGATGAAGGTGCCATCCCAAGTCATCGTATAAGAGATCGAATATTCAGTGAATCGTGCTGGGACAAATCAGCTGTGGGGTGGCCCCAGGATTCTAGTACTTGAAAATATGGGAGATTCTCTTAGAATCTTAGCATGTGGAAGGTGTTACTGACTAGCATTCGAAATCCAGAAGCCAAAAAAAAAAAAAAGATTGATAACTTCAACCTGATTAAAAATAAAAAGTTCTGCATAAAAAAAAAAATCGCCATAAAGACAATCAAAACAATATGTTGAGAATATATATTTACATCTTATATCATAGACAGCTAATCTCTGTAAAATACTAAGATCAACAACAAAAGGGAAAAAAAGGATACAGACGTGAAAAGAAAAAGGAAAACCAAGTGACTCTTAACTGAGACTACGGTCACCCACGCCGAGAAGCGGGCAGGCTCATACAACGTAATTCAGTAATACCAACCAAAATTACAAACACACATATTCTTTAGTCCAGTAATTTCCTTTCTGAAAATTTATCCTTCAAATACATTTATACACATGCAAGAAAACCAAAATTTCCATCACTAGGGCACTGGTTAAGTAAAATATGGCATGCCCATAAAAGGGAATTCTACAGGATAAAAAAAGATTAAGGTAGTTTTATATTTTGATGTGGAAACACCTCCAATTAAGTGAAAAAAAAAATCAACTGCAAAAGAACATGTCTGATATTCTATCTTCAGAGTGAAGAGTGGGAAAGAAAAAAATATCTTTGTATTTGGCTTCTACATAATTCTGACAAGTACATAAAACAACTCTAGAAAGATACACAAGAAAGTTTAAAAAAAAAAGTGGTGGTTACTTGCTCGTGGGAGAGAGAACTAGGCTTAGGGAAGGGGGATGGATGCTTCTCTACGTGTGTGTATGTGTCTGTGCAAAATTTTGGACCATGTGCAGGTATTATCTATTCAAACTAAATAGAAAATAAAAAAGTAAAAACAAATAAAACCAGTATGAGCTCCCACTCTCACAGAAATATCTGGTATTTAGACACTGCTGGTAAATGAACATAGATGCCTCCCCTCCCATCGGAATGGAACGAGCAGCAACGGACAGGCCTAACGAGACAGGATGAACTTGACCTCGGCATGAAGCCAAGTAGCAGGGACAGGCAGAACTTGGCTGGGTACTGGACGTGCCCCCAGACCAAGATCCAAAGCTCAGGAGTGAAGGAATGAAAACGGTCATCGGGTAACTTGCAACAGAGTCATGGGCCTTGAGAATCTCCTGTAATGTTGACCAAACCGAGAGAAATAAATACACGGCACACATCTAACCACACATACATAGCATAACTTAATGAGCTGTACACATGATAAACTCAAAGAGACCCGCACACTATACACACTATAACCAATCTGTCCAAGGACAGAGAGAATTTTGAAAAGTACCAAGAGGGAAGCAATGCTCGCAAGAGATCCTCAGCAAGTTTGAGAGCTGATTTCTCATTTCAAAACAAGCAGGTTGAAAAGCAGTGGGGTGACAAAGTCAAAGTGCCAGGGTAAAAGGCTGGTCGATAATAACAGCAAAACGGTTCTTCAAGCCAGCCTTAACGAACAGTTAGGAGACAGAAAGGCTGTTGCCTTAGAAATGTTCACCCTCAGACCATCTCTCATTAGTAATTAGTTCACCGAGTAGCGGCAATTTTGGTAGCCAGTGAGCACCCACGTGCTCGTTCACATTTCCCAGTCTCCCCTAGAGTCAGGTCAAGGCCATTTTACTCATTCTGGCCAATACCATGAGCAGCAGTGACAGCTGTGGCTTGCAGACTGAGGTCGTGGGCGCTGCTGCAGGACCCATGGGCCTCTCTTTTCCCCTGCTAGAAAGGCCTCGGAGGCCCAGAGTTTCAAATCACTAGTCTAAAATAAAGACAGAGGTGGCCCAACACACTCAGGAGTGTGCGACAAAACAACAACATCAAAACGAAACCAAAAAACACTTTGTTGTGTTAAGCCACTGAGATCTGAGGTTTAATTTGCTACCTCTGGAATCACAGCTCGTGCCAAACAGTACAATTATCAAAGGAACAAACTAATAGTGAACCGAAGCTGACTTCTAATTCTCTTTCAACTACTGATTTCTAGAGCAGAGAACAACTCTCCTTTTCATGGGACAAATCAATTATTTAAAGGCTTGTTTCTCTTTAGTTTTCTCTTCCCCTTTAACCTCATTGCTCAGTAATTGGCCTACTTGTGGGGTCCTCTTCTATTTTAATTCAGCCAAACTCGGGGAAGGTAAATTATCCAAATTTGGTAACCCGAGGTCTAAGACAGTATAAACACATCCTGATACTCCATTCTCTTTGACATTGAGAATGAATTTTCTGCCACTGTGGATGGCCTCTTACATTTTTTTCCCAGGCTGCTCAGAGCAGGTGCCATGGGAACTTCAGCTCTGCTAAGACACACTACTCTGAGCTCCTTCTAGGAGACCGCTGATTGGGGCGGGGAGCAGGGGCCAGCACACAGCAGAATGATGGCTCCACCCTTCACAGTTTCTGGCTGGGTCTCAGTTGGCCTTACTGCAGCCTTAGGCCATCAGCCTCCTTCCCTGGGCTTATGGAAATAGGCAACTGTTTTCATTCATTCATTCCTTCACCTTATGGAAGCAAGACCTAGCAAGTTCTAAAAAGCATGTAAGCTGGTAAATGTAAATTACTGATTCGAGAGGCCATTGGTTGTCTTCCCTTGAGGCTCCAAGAAATCTCGCTAACCAGGCTGATTCTGCGGCAACGTTTCATCGTATCGTTTCCACATTCTGTGTTTCAGGGAACACAGTGTCAACCAGAACAAGAGCGCACTAAGAACACGAGTCAGAACCTCGGAGTCGGGAGAGAGGGGAGAGAACGCCCCAGGTTTCAGAACTACGTGTTCGATTTTTTAAAAACTCCCTTGACACTGAAACTGGATTTATAACTTAGAGAACACCCCGGGCAAAGAGCGGCTGATTCCATACCCCGAGTGCCCGGCGGGCAGGAGCACTTGAAATGGTTCACCAGGTCGATACAGGTGCCTCCGTTCTGGCACGGCTGGTTCTGGCACTCGTCCACTTCGTACTCGCAGTTGACGCCCTGATAGCCTGGGACACACTGCCGGGAGCAAGCGAAAAACAAGACGTATCGGACCGGTGCTGGAAACAGCGAGCGCAGGGGCGGGCTCCTGCGGCCCTCCGCGCCCCAGCCCCGCCCAGCTCTGGCACGCTGCCCCCGCATCTCCCGGTAGCCGTCCTGGGCACGGCTGCCTGTGGCTGTCCAGCACTGCCCTCTTCCAGCCAAAAAAAAACACTTTAAAGGGAAGGCAGGGGCTGGGTGTGGAGGGGGCGTTTCAGATATGACCCCTGTGCAGAACTGTGGCCTTCCTGTGTGCAAGTTTTCTCATCTTTAAAATACACGTTTCTCTATATGATGAGGGTCCTGTGACTCAGCCAAACAGCCCGCGTGGGTGGTGACGAGGACCCTGCGTTTACTGAGCTCCAGGTTCAGCAAACTCCATGCACGTGTGAGACGCTGGTGGAGATGGGGCGAGGGCAGGGAGGTGGGCTCACGAGCGGTGGTCGATCTGAGGGTTCGAGGGATTCTAGGGCTGATCAAGAAAAAGACAAGGACCCCCACGGTGGCTTTGACGGGTCTGCATGCGGGGGGAGTCCCTGGCAGCACGAGCTCCAACTAGTGGGGGGAGAGGGGGAGAAGAGGAGGGCACGTGGAGTCCAAGGGAAGGGATAGCTGACGGGGGCTGATGTGTTTGGCGATGTCACTCAGCAGTCAGCCCGGAGTCTCTGGGTCACAGAGCTCTGAAGGGCGGCAGTGGCTCGGGGTCTTTATGACCCAGAGCTCTTGTTACCTATGGTAGCAAATCCTAGGTTCAGTTTTGTAGAATATACAAAGCCAGCGGCCTCTAAATGACTAAAAACCTGCTTCTTTCGGCTATGTTTAAGACACCTGGATGTGTAAAATTTTAAGTTTGGCGCCGGCAGCTTTTGAGCTAACATTACAGCCTGCCCTGGAAGGAGGAAGGAAATAACCCAAGGCAAATACACAGAGGCCGACGTCGGCTCATTTACACGAAGCAGAGAAACAAAGCTTTCTCAGCGCTGCATTGTCGCCTGGACTGGTATCAAAGTCAGGCCTCTGGTATCTTCTTACTACCTTGCTCGACCATTATTAGCCCGGACAGTAAGAAGACAGAGGCACGGCCCCTAAAAGACACACACCTCCTCAAATGCCCACACGTAACACTTAGCATAATGCTACACGGAAGAGGCCGAACAATGTGGTTTCTGAGTGATTAGTTGATCGGTCGAGGGCTATGTAAGGGTGGCATGGGTCAAAGGGACATTCCTCAGAGCGGCTTCCCCTCTCACCCGGCATTCGGGGAAGCACCGGGGGCCACGGGCTGGGTGGGCCTTTGACATGCACTCTGCTAGTGAAGACTGGCTCCGAATCCCGGACGCCACCCTGTGGGAGTGTGACAGCTCCAGATGCCTATAAAAACACCCTGCTGGAGCTGCGTCAACGTATCACGCAGGGGGCCTGAGAGAAACGGTGATTAGTCAACGCCATAACGGCGAATGGCAAAAAAAAAAAAAGTATAAATTTGTAAAAAGAAAGACACGAGCAGCTAAACTGGACATGCCGGGGTTGACGCGCCACGCGCCCCGAAGGCCTCCGGCGCCAGCCGCCTCGCTCACCTCGCACCGGTATCCACCGACGAAGTCGCTGCAGGTGGCGCCGTGCTGGCAGGGGTTGGACGAGCACTCGTCCAGCTGCTGCTCGCAGTAGCTCCCCGTGTAGCCCGCGGGGCACTGGCAGTGGTGTGAGTTGCCGGCGTTGATG
>NW_006442103.1:16982625-16991102 GCF_000325575.1 Pteropus alecto
CAGGCCTGGCAGCCGGCGGACGGAGAAACGTCAGCGGAGCGCGGGGCACGTCGGGGCCCAAGCGGTCGGCGAGCAAACTGACCTCGGCCAGTTGCGCGTCAGCTTATTCCCGCCTGGTTCGTGACCCTCAACCCCGGATACATCTCGAAAATACACACACAGGCCCCAAAAGTGGAATATGCTTCGTTTCATTTAAAATACATTTCTGTTTTTAAATTATACTTGACTCAGTATTACGTTAGTTTCAGGTGTATAATATCATAATAATTTGATATTGATCTACCTGATGAAGTGATCACCGCAATAAGGGTCGTCACCATCTGTCCCCATACAGAGCTATTATGATATTATCGACCGTATCTCCTGTGCTGTACGTTACGTCCCTGTGACACTTACTTCCTAACTGAAGCTTGTACCTCTCGGTCCCCTTCACCTTTGTAACCTGTCCTCCCTCGCCCCTCCTCTCCGGCAACCGTCAGTTTGTTCTCTGTATCTATGAGTCAGTTTTGTTTGTTTTGTTTTTAAACATTCTACATATAAGTGAAGTCATACAGTATTTGTCTTTCTCCATCTGACTTATTTCACTTAGCAAAATACCCTGTAGATCATCTATGTTGTTGCAAATGGCAAGAGTTCCCTCTTTCTTATGGTTCAGTAATATGCCATAGTGTATATCTTTATGCCACATTCGAAAAGACGCATGCTCCCCCGTGTTCACAGGGGCGCTATTTACAATAGCCAAGATATGGAAGCCACCTGCGTGTCCCGATAGATGAACGGGTAAAGAAGAAGTGGTCCACAAACACATTTCTTTGTGGAATCTCTAAACCTCTTCCTCTGCCCTCTCAGCTTCCGTCTCAGACCCTTCCCCTTGATCCCACGATAGCCACACCTGCCCTAAAACGCCGCTGGTCTGTAAATGCTTCGGGGAACGGCCCGCGCCCGAGGGGGCAGAGCTCACCTCTGCGGGAGGCTGCCACCTCACAGGAGACGTTAGGCACATCACAGTAAGCACCAGCCCATCCAGACGGACACAGGCACCAGGACTCTGCTTTCTCCTGAATACAGGTACCTTTGTTTTTACATGGGGACCGACTGCAGAGGTTTACCAGGGTCTGCAACACAGGTAAACAGATACATCAGCATCCACATGTCGGAAACGAACAAAAGAAGGTACACCGCATTTTAAGAAATCAAAGAAAAGCACACTAATAATAGTAGTAATAATAATAATGACAATAATAATAATAATATTAATAATAATACTAAAAGGCCCGCACAGGAGCCTTAGCCTAGATCCGGCGCTCCCAGGTAATCCAATCATCTGATCTTGTCCAAGCCCCTTCGCTCTGCTGTTTAAGAAGTTCTTAGCACCGAAGCTCAAGGATGTGAGGAAACCCAACAGGTTAAGTTATTCCCTGTATCACGATTATGTCTTAACAGATGGCCACCTCGTAGGGCTAGAAATAAAGCGTCACAGCTGTCAACCAGGCCCACGAGGCCCTGCACTGGTCCTGTGCGAGAAACCCATCCAGCTGCTGAGCAGGATGGCCTGTGGCGAACACGGGTAAAAGCGCTCGCAGCCTGTCAACCTGCCTGAAAACTGTCGAAGACTTGGTTTTGAGGGGAGAAAATCAGACTTACGAAAAACTAGTGGACTAGCACCTTCCTCCATGATTCACATGAGGTGACTTGGCCTCTAGGGAGAACAAGGCCAAACTCACAACCCAGACTGTCTGTGGGAGAAGGGGCCAGGCGGGGCGGGGTTTCCCCGGCATCAGTCGCACCCCACGAAGGTGCAGGAGCCCAGAGGAGAGCCTCCTCATCCGCGGGTACGCAGAGGTGGCTATCTGCACGTCCGACACAGCCGAGGCCTTCCTGAGGTGCGCCCTGTAAGGCTAGTTAAATGTGGCCATTTGTTCCTCCATTCCCTGGAGTTCTGCCGTCCCCTCAGTTCGTCACTGTTGTCGGTTTGGTGTGCAGCCTTGGAAGGGTCACTCTGCCCCTCTGGGACACAGTTTCTTCTTCCATGAGACGAAAGCCTAGACTAGCGGTTCTGCGGGGGCCTTCCGTGAGAAGGGACGACAAACATGTATGCTCATGTATTTGAATTTAAGAGATAAGCGAATAGTTTGGTTTAGAGAATGTTACAACACTATAAGACGTGATAACCGCTATTATTAGCCCCTTAGCTGTGTATCTGACCTTCAAAGGTTCGATTTTGATTGCTCTTTATTTCCCTTTTTGTATTGCCAATGTCAACGATATCGACGTACTCATTTCCCACATGTCTTTGCCTGTTACAACTATCTCACGTTTGTGAATCCAGACGATCTTGCTAGTGTCACCATTCTGGAACCCGCCGGCTATGAAGAAGTTATCCAGATTTATCACAGGGACACCCCTGAGGTCCAGAATTTTCTCTATTTTTGGGGGGAGGGGGCAGGGAACGGATTCTGTCTAGAAAAAAAAAATAGGTACAATACTCTGCGATTCTGAGGGAACTGAATGAGTGAGATGGGATGTGATTACCTGGCAGTTTTTCCCAGTGTAGCCCAGGGGACAGGAGCAGCGGTAGGTGCCCAGGCCGTCGACACACACGCCTTCGTTCAGGCACGGGTGGGAGCTGCATTCATTGATCTCATGGAGGCAGAACGGGCCAGTGAAGCCCACGGGGCACAGGCAAGAGAAAGAGTTAACCCCATCGACGCACGTGCCACCATTGAAACAGGAGCTGAGAAGCGACAGGGAGAGAGCCACATCAGCCACGTGAGCCGGTGCCTCTGACCTGATATTTAAAAAGTAAGGTTCTTGGAATCTAAGATGTTACAGAGGCAACTACTCTGAGCACCCCAAACTCCTACATCCAAGAAATTCTACCTTTCTCCAAACTGGACTGGTTGAATCCCAGCTCCCTTTCCACAACCAAGTGGCTTAAAAGGCTGAGCTCATTAGAGATTCCCAGAGAAAGGGAAAGTTCCCAGATTTTACTCAGACCTCTGTAGTGTTCCACGTGTCGTATTTCATTTTATCCTTGAGTCAATTTAACTTATAAGGAAAGTGCTAAACAGATAGCTCTTGACCCCAGATTTCTTTATGAGAGAGAAACAGAACAAACTTGTTGATAATAAAAGAAAAAGCAAAAAACCTCCCAGAAATTAAAGAATGATGACAAGTCTGCAAAGAATCAGGAATTTTTAAATCGTCAACTAAACTGAACAAAAGGAGAATGAATCAGAATTATAGCTCTTTCTGTTCCCTAAGCAAGAAATAAACGATGGTCCAGCCCGCTCAGCTTGTCAGCCCCTGACCTTTGACCTAACTACACATCTACCGGAATGAGGAACTGGGCAAGAGGAGATGGCTGTGGACTGGGACCAAATGGAGCCTTTCTCCCGCGACACTGGGCCTGAGTCGTGGGTCGCTCACCTCTCGGTGCACTCGTCGATGTTGTTCTCACAGTGGACCCCTTCGAAGCCCGCCTGGCACTTGCAGGTGTAACTGTTGACATAGTCGGAGCAGGTCCCGCCATTCCTGCAGGGTTCGCTCAGACACTCATTCATGTCTGTCTGACACTTGTCCCCCGTGAAGCCCGGAAGGCACAGGCAGGAGAAAGCATTCACCCCGTCTGCACAGGAACCTCCATTCTGGCAAGGATCTGAGCCATTACACACGAGAGTTAGAGCTCTGGACGGCAGCCGCAATCTAATCCTACACTCGTGAAGGTGAGCGACCTGGACTGAGTCACACTAAGGACAGTGACAATTCTGACGTTTCTGTACTTGTACTTTTCCTCATGTCTTTTTGCTCCGACTCCTCCGTTTATACAAACGAATGCAATAGCACCTGCTGAAGATTCGTATCCTGTTCGGTAATTGGAACGAACTTCACATATGCCACTAATAGTTGTGCAAAATTAATAGTCATAAGACTTTCATCGGTCCCCCACAGATTTGCAAATCAAATGTGTGCCCCCAACACACAGAATCTCAGAAATGTCAATCAAGATTTTCAAAAGGTGTATGTGGGGGTGGCATGTGTGGAACGGGACAGAAAATATATTAATCGGCCCCTATGCTGATGGATCTTTCCTTCTCCCCCTCCCTTCTTTCCATTCATCCTTCCCTTTTTTGTTTTCGTTTTTTAGATGTAGGTAGAATCAGGAAACAAAGTTTTTAAAAAATTTTTAAGTATCACATCGCTCGATCTTAGAATGCCTTACGCCCGTACCAGTTAATCAACAAATTCTGAGCTGCCTTCATGTCAATACAAATCAGAACAAAAAAGATAAGGTATAGCCCCTGCTCTTAAGGACCTTAAAATATAATTGCAAAGGCAGGTCATGAACATTAAAACACAACAACAACAACAACAACAAACTAAACATCAGGTGGGTAATATAGTCGCTATTTTAAAAGAGGCATATTTTATATACCTTTTTCACCTATTATGCTAATTTCATTCTGTGGCTTATCTATAATCTCTGCCGGAACAACTGTAAAAGTCATATTCTCTCTCCTTATTCACAGTACTCAGCAGATAGCTACCGTAATTTCCATAGCACCTTTCAAGAAACTCACCATAATTTACTGAATTATTTTAAACTAAGCATAAATATTGTTAGTCCTGCAACAAATAGCAAAAAAATTTAAATACTGAAATACTTGACTGACATACTAATTAATTTAGCAAAGGAATCCAAATAGTTTGATCCCACTCCGTTAAATATCTTTATCAACTGTACCAGAACATATTAAATTTCAATAATGCAAGAAAAAGAACTGCATACAAATCTGAAAAGAATTAAAAAATATAGTGATTTCATTTATTTAGAGATAACATGTCTCTCCTTGAGACAAAAATATAGTGATTTCATTTATTTAGAGATAACATGATTATCTCTGTGAAAGATCCTAAGAATCTAAACTAAACTAGAAGCTAAACTAATCTAGAATTAATAAGTGAGTTTGGCAAAAGTAGACAACAAAATTAGTCTTTAAAACCTTTAAAAGTCACACTACATGTAAAAACCAACTTAAAACGTTGACCTAAAGTTTAGTGCTAAAAGTATAAAACTTTTAGACGAAATCAAAGGAGATAAACCTCAGTGATCTTTTGTTAGGCCAAGATTTGTTAAATAAGACACAAGAAACATGAATTCTGAAAGAAAGTTATAGGTATATTGAATTTTATCAAAATTAAAGTCTTCAAAAGAAAGTCAAATAGAAACTATAAATTGGGGAAAAATAGTTATAAAGTAAATATGTGACAGAGAATTTGTGTCTAGGATGTAAAAAAACTCTTTCAACTGAAAAATAAGACAAGTGATCAAATTTTCAAACAGGCAGAAAATCTGAAATCAAAGGAGACCTTGATTTCTTGGCCTAACAAAGAATTTGTGTCTAGGATGTAAAAAATCTCTTTCAACTCAAAAATGAGACAAGTGATCAAATTTTCAAACAGGCAGAAAATCTGAATAGACACTACAGTAAGATACACAGCTGGCCAATAAGCACATGAAAACATACTCCACATCGTGAACAGGGAAAAGCAAGTCAAAACCACTGTGAAACACCATGGGCGCCCACGAGAACGTCTAAAATAAAAATGAAGAATCACGCCCCGTGCTCCTGAGGGCGTGGTTTAACTGACCCTCCCGTGTGACGCTTGTGGGAACGAAAATGGTACCATCACCTTGCAAAACATTTGGCGAGTCTGTAAAAAGTTAAGCCTGTATCTAGCACATAATTAATCTAGCACCTAGAGATGGTCTCAAGAGAAAGGAAATCGCACGTCCACACGGCCTCATTCACAGCGGCTTTACCTGTGATACCTGTAGTACGCCCAAACTGTAACAAAGCCAAACGTCCTACTAGTGAGTTGTACATCCACACAACAGGAAACAAGTCAGCAATAAAACAGAACGAGCTATGGATACGTGAGTCTCAAATTATGTGCTGAATGAGAGAGATCACAGTCCCTCTCCCCCCAAAAAGGTCTGTATTATATGATTCCATTTATATAAAATCATGAAAAATGCAAATACACCTGTACCGACAGAGGCAGGTCCCTGGTCGTCTGGGACAGGGAAGAGATGAGAATGGTTTTAGGAGGATGGATATGCTCATTATCTTTGAACGGATGGTTTTAGTCGTCGTATGTCAAAACTTATTGAATTGTGCATTTAAAATCTGGTGGTGCGTTATATGTGTTACTGGTCCCTCAGCAGATGTGCTACCATAGCACTGTCCCCCCTTTTGTCAATAAAAATCAGTAAGGGGATGCTTAACAGAGAGCCCACTGCCTCAACTCCTACCGCTACTCCTAAATCTCTTGAAATACAGACTTTAACGTTCCTGATATTTAAGACGCGGGATAAAGTATTGGCGTGGCCAGTCCCAGCGCCGGGAGGGAGCTGCGTCCACCGAGCTCTCCTCTGCTCCCCGTGCGCCCTCCCCTGCCGGGGGCACGGGCACCGCCCGGCACACTCACTGGCGAGGCAGTCATCGATGTCCTCCTCACAGTCCAGACCGCTGAAGCCGGGGGGACACTCGCACACGTAGCTGCCCTGGGTGTTGTGGCAGAGCCCGTGGTTCATGCAGGGCTTGGAGACGCACTCGTCAATGTCAATTGTACACCGCTGACCTAGAAGCACAGCGCAATGAACAGTCTGGTCTTTGGGAGCTTATTCCCACAGAAGTCTGTGTGGGGTGGAGGGGGCTACTCCGACTGCTCTGGGAAGTCCCTAGGCTTCTAAGGCCCTGGCAAGCTGCTGCGGAGGACATCACGGCTTCAGACTCGGGTTGGAGTCCTGCAGCCACTAGGGGGCGCCACACGCATGCAAAAGGGAAGGCTTCTCCTGCCCAGTTAGCAGCTCCTGACAAAGGGGCCGGCCTGCCTCAGAAGACTTGGGCTTCCCTGGCCATCTGATGACCTGACTGACCACCTTGTTCAGAACTTTCGGTTTCTCCACTCCCGTGCGGTTACCTTGCCAGCCAGGAGCGCACAGGCAGGTGTAACTCTCAAAGTTTGGTGCCTCTTTGCAAACGGCAGCGTTCTCACAAGGGTTGGGGGTACAGGGAGCCAATACAGTCTGACAGTTCCTGCCTGTAAAGCAAATGACAGAGTTTACGACTGAGAACTAGCCCAGGAAACGGAAATGTCCCCAACTCTATGCCGAAGGACGCGCTCTGATGTGGTTAAGAGCCCTGGGATCTGAGAGAGGGAGGCCTGGTCTGGAGCTTGGCTGTGACCCGACTACGAACTGCACGGCCCCAGGCAAGCCGTGGCTCCTCTGCGCCTTCTGTCCGCTTCAGTGAAATGGGGATCAGAACGGGGCGTAACTCACAGAGAGGCTTTTTAAGGATTAAATGAAAACACGCTCACGCCGTCCTCATCAGCACAGGGCCTGGTGCACAGTGTGTCCACGCACAGGGCCTGGCGCACAGTGTGTCCACCTGCGGGGCTGCTATCATTTTCACGCTGTCATCATCGCCACTGGTGACATGCACCTGGACACCCGCATCAACCAGGAGCGACAGCTTCTGCATCTCCACAGCTAAGACTCAGCTACTCGGCGGCCCAGCCGTACGGACCCCCTTCATGCGACCCCCTTCACGACCCCTGCCGGGCTGTCTCAGAAGGCAGAGGGGCTGGTCTGAGGCCATCGGGGCGGGAAACAGCGAGCTAACTCTGACTGCCTAGTGACGGACGTGTCCCCTTATGCTGATACCAGCAACAGGACGTTGACATTTGCCTGCCAACATCTACTGGCTTACAATGCTGAACACAAGCTTCCAGCAAAAAAAAAATTCAATTAAAAATATTTTAATTAAAGCAGAGATGAAGTTGTTTTTAAAGTCAAGTTACAACTAACTGAATTTATTTTTGTACCTTAAAATTCTGTATGCAGAAAGAAAAAAATTACCACAAATTTTGACCAGTATCCGTAACCAGTTTTTAATATGTCTGGTCAGGACGGTGGGTCGCCAGGGAAGGCGATGTTGCTTAGTTCCCTCCAGGGCCAGACTCATGGCACCTAGAATGCTTAGCTATCCTCAACACCGAAATTTTAATCTGCAGAGGCTTTCAGTCTAATATAACTTCTCGAAGTTCACATGTAGTAAATTCTTTTCTTGGGATCCTAATCTGAAGAAAAACTGACAGCCAGAATATAGTCAAAAATTCTTATAGTATCTGAATAGCGAGAAGACAAAAATAATACTTTTGAGAAGAGCTGTACACCTAGGTCGCACTCAAGGAAGCCCGTGACGGGGCCCCGCAGGGTGACACCGGCTTCCAGCTCCCACAGCCATCGGCTCGCAGTCTCTGTGTTGGAGGTGAGACGATCTTGTCACCACCAACGCATATGATCAGCGCTGTCACTATGGAATGCTGCGGTGCAGACCGCCTCTGTCTGTGGCTAGCCCGTCACCTCTAACTGTGACTTCACCGGCCAGGCTGGCTGGGTGCAGTTT
>NW_006442103.1:16991144-16997798 GCF_000325575.1 Pteropus alecto
TATCCAGTCTTCCATGCTTTTGGCCACTCTGTCACTCTCGACCACTTAGAATCACTCCTAACAGCTACTATGAACAGCCCAACCCCCCAGGGAAGTGGGGGCCCAGCATGCTGCACACGCAGGGGACATGCAAAGGCAGCGTCCACGTTTCTGTTCCGTCCCCCCCACCCCACCGACCCCGACGAAAAAACGAGGAGGTAAACACGCCACACGAGTACAACCACCCGCAAGTCAGCGGCAGCAGCGAGGCAGAACACAAAGAAATGTCCAAGCGCATTCCTCAAACACCACCTGACGCAGCGAACACCTGCGAGTGGCACCCACGTCTTCCGCGCGTGCTCGCCATCCGGGGCAGCACCGCTCCGAAGGACGCGCAGTGGGACTGGATGCGGGAGAAGGGCGGTGGTTAAGAGCACGAGCTTCGGATCCACAGAGGCTCGGGGCAAACCCTAGACCTACCTCTCACCCGCGGGACCGCCAGCAAGCAACCTGTCTGTCTGCCTCAGCTTCCTCCTGCACACAGGGGTGGCAGGGACTTCTACTCTGGAAATACCGTGAGCGCTAGTGAAGAATCCACAGCGGATAAAGCGTCTGGCACAAAGTAAACTACCCAGTTTGGGGAGCTGCGACTGGTAAGACCACAGGGCGGGCCACGAAGGCCCTGGGCTCCTCCGAACAGTGGACAAAACCATCAGCTACACGTCAGCTCCGGCCACACATGATTAACTGAAAATTTCGAACCTGGACGTACAGAGAAGGCAAACGAGCTCCCCTAGCGCTGGCATCGAGGAAGGCCACTGATTTCTCATAGCTCCGGATCCAGCCAGCGAGGGCAGGACGGGGTGACCAGGGAGCGACTCCTAGGGCAGCGACACTGCCCCACAGAGCCCGTCTGAGACTCGGAGGTCTGGGCTGACAGGGCAGGACCGAGTGTCTGCGCTCGCCCCTCCCCCGCAGCACTCACCTGTGTACGGCAGCGCACAGTGGCAAGTGTAGCCGCTGATGTCATCAAAGCAGGTTCCTTGGTTCAGACACGGATTTGAAGCACATTCGTTAATATTCACCTGACAGTTGTAGCCTGTAGACAGAAAAGGGGAAAAACCGAAACCAGTGAAACTATCTGTAGCCTCCTCGTTACCTCGATTACTAAGTGACCCTTTCAGTAGGAAACAAGAAACACCTCAGAAACTGCATGCATTTCTTCAGGCCACTGGAACACCTGTGCATTCACTTCCGTGACGAGTCCCTGACACACATAAAGTCTGTCGGTAAAGGACAGTGTCTAATTGGTCAAAAAGATGAACAGAAGAACAATATGTTCTAATAGCCTGAAAGACTAATGCATCTCCAAATACGGCACAAGTAATTTCTCAATAATGGGCCAAGATGTTCGTTAAGGATAAAAATCTGCTGCTCTATGTAAATATAAGCTCCTTCTATACAAAGCATCTGGCCAGGGCTTAAAAAAGGGGTATGAGTTATCAAGGGACATTTTGCGTTCGTTAGTCCAAGCCCCGGAGCTACGCGCCCTCTTTCAGAAGCAGAGCCTCGGCCGCTGACGTGCCAGCACGTCCTGAAACCACCAAGGGCTTTCCCCTGATCCGGGACATGGAATTAGCCCCACTATGCGAAAGAGGAAACTGAAAAGCCATTAATGGGGCTAGGACGGTACCCGAATATCACACAGCCCTGCACCTTCCGTGGGGCCTGAGCTTTACGACAGAGGGACGAGGGCCCCGGGAAGACCAGGGCCCGGGAGAATGCAGGTCTGGCTGCCCGACGGCCACGTGACCACGATCGAACGTTCCGATTTTTGTTTTGTGTGTTGATCAGCGAGTCTCAATGAGAATAAGAAATACAAGTTCTTCTCAATCTCTCAGTTTCACTGCAGATGTAATATATTGGTAAATGAGTAACGAAAATACAGTTTCGGAAATTTTTCAAGTAATCGAATAAAGTGACTCTGAAACACACTGATGATTCACAGTCGCCTGGCCCGATTTTTGAGTGGAGAAATCAATGACTAAGTGAACGGAGGAGTGAAAATGTAAATGATTTACCCACAGAGTTCTCTCTCGTGAGTTTCCAAGAGAAAATCGATGGTCGAAGTACAACCGTGATAACTCAAAAAATGATTTTTCACAAAACCCACCACTGCATTTTTTCCAGAAGGCCACAGGTGACTGTATGTCTAAGAACACCTGACTGTGTGTGAGAATTTGTTGGGAGGGTTTTGAACACATGGATTCCTCCAGGATATCAATGCTATCAAAATGACAGTGAGACAATATTTCCATTCTACTACCCATATCTTTTGAATTATCATAAAACCAAGCTTGTGCCAAGCAGCTTACGATGAGAACGCCTGTCCCAAGTCGGACACGTGAAGTCCTAGCTGCTCACCTTAAATACTACTGTGTCAATAGCTCGCCTCTCTGCTAGGCTGAAAGTAGAATCTATATCTGCTAGGTTTTCATTCCCCAAGTGCCTTATAAATATTAGGCGCTCGAAGTGTGTTTGCTATGTGGATAAATGGGAAGAAAAGGGGAAAGAGCCGTCGAGCAGTGTGCAACAAGAACGGAGAAGGGAGGTGGAAACACGCGTCCGTCCTCACCTTTAAAGCCCGCCTTGCACGCACACCTGTACCCGTTCACCAGATTGTCGCAAGTGCCTCCATTCTGGCATGGGTTCGAAAGACATTCATTTCTGTCCACTTCACAGTTGATGCCAACCCAGCCTGCATCACAGAGAGAGCTGTCAAGCAGTGTGCAACAAGAACGGAGAAGGGAGGTGGAAACACGCGTCCGTCCTCACCTTTAAAGCCCGCCTTGCACGCACACCTGTACCCGTTCACCAGATTGTCGCAAGTGCCTCCATTCTGGCATGGGTTCGAAAGACATTCATTTCTGTCCACTTCACAGTTGATGCCAACCCAGCCTGCATCACAGAGGCATTTGTATCTGAAAGACAAAATTATTTCCGACGGGGGATGAATGCACGATTGGGTCAGCGCTGACACACGGGACTTGGTGAAGAAACGGGAGACAGAAACGCATGGGCAAATGGGTCTCATTTCTACTCTTCTAGGGACGGACGTGTGCATCGCCGTGGACACGGGGTGAATCACGGCCCGTCTGGAGTGTCTGGTAGTCTGACCTTCTGGGGGCTTCCCTGGTTCACAAAGATGCTAGAGAAATTAATTAATTAAAGCGAGCTTTCATATGTAAAGAGTGGCTGGTACGCTACAGCGGGCCAATCTGAAAGACACATTAACATGGATAAAAATCTGTGTAGCTTCTTTTCTTACATATAAAACTAAAGTAAAGCAAACCTTAGGATCAATTATTTCTGATGCAAAATAGACGACCAGGAAGCAGGTTAGTATCGGAGACTCTAAGCTACTGTGAAGATCTGACTTTCTGATATGCTTTGTTCTGACCTGAAATCCTGCCCCAGAAAGCAGCTAGGACTGAGCAAGAAGGAAACAATGAAGGTATTTGAAATATATGTACATTAGCACCTAGAATGTAGTATCAGGAGAGAGCCTCCTTTTCTGGAGAGCCTTCAGAAAGACGTGGAAAGGTTGGGATGCTTTGAAGGCTAACATACTCTGAAACAAATCCTGAGGTAATTCTCTTGGAAATAACTTGATTTCCCATTTGCCTTTTAATACACTGTTCGTTCTTTCACCTGTTGTTAAGAATGGCAAATGGCAATGCCCAGAGCCCCATCAAGAGTAGAAGACTATCTCATGGAACTTAACGTCACACTCTGTGACTCTAGAACATGACCTACCAATGCAACATAGAACGCTACGGGGCTTGCAAACTGCGGATGTGTGATCAGGGCCACGTCTAAGGTTAGCTGAGACCAACTCTACTTCTGTGGCACAGACTGGTATTCTAATACAACAGAGTTGAGCTTCTTTTAAGCAGGGGGGAAAACATCAGAGAGAATCATCCCTTGGAACTCAATTTTTCAATAAGAATTAAAAGCACAATTGCCAAAGACTCATGAAACCGCCCCGGATTCCTCCCATGTGCTGAGGAAGTCCACCTGAGGGAAACGTGCCTCCTTATTGCCCACCTGCTCAGTCACGAAAGGCAGGGAAGAAGGGACGATGTGGAAGACTATGATGCAGGCTACCAAACCCTTCGGCCAAGTCTTAGCTCAGGTCCCTGACTGACTTCTACAGGGTGTGGCCAGGGCTTAAACCCAACGCACTTGACGAGTTCAATGAGAAGCTATTAATACATGGCGGTACTCACCCACTGAGGCCCCCAGTACAGTTCCCGTGGATGCAGGGATTGCTCAGGCACTCGTTCACCTGTGAGTAGCAGCTGGGGTGATGGGGCCCCTCAGGGCATATACAGCGGAAACCATTCACGTCATTGATGCACGTTGCACCCTTGCGACAGGGATTGGAGGCACACTCATCAATGTCAATGTTACATCTCTGCCCTGTAGAGAAGGGGGACAGTTTTTGTCAAGTCCACAATGCCCAATATGTATCAGAACTGTGAGACATACTGTGTTGATACCTTCATCTGCATTGGCTTAACGATGCCTTGGGCACTGAACGTCAAGATTTAAGGAATAAGACACCCCAAAGCTCTTAGCGCCATGAGAGGAAGGGGCAAACAGCATTGTCTTTTGATAATGAAGCAAAGTTAACAAAATGCTGAAACGGTGTTATACTGTTTTGATACATTTCTTCTTTACTCCATCTTAGAAACGGGTACACTTCATAAGCATTTAGAAAGAGAACAGCAAAGGTTACCAAAGTTGGCTGCTCCTCCTGATGCTGCTCTGAATACTCTCCGAGAAGCTTATCCTTCCCAGACAAGAAAGAGCTAAAGGAGTTCATCACTACCAAATCAATATTAAAAGAAATGTTAAAGGGATTTTTATAAGAAGGAAAAAAAAGTCATAAATATAAATATGAATGGCAATAACTACATACTTATCAATAATCATTTTAAATGTAAATGGATTAAATGCTCTAATCAAAAGACAGGGTAGTTGAATGGATAAGGAAACAAGACCTATTTATATGCTGTTTAAAAGAGAGCCACTTCAGATCAAAAGACACACAAATTGAAAGTAAAGGAATGGAAAAAAATGTTTCATGTAACTAGAAACAAACAAAAGAGCTGGGCTAGCAATACTTTTATCAGACAAAACGGAGTTTAAAACAAAGGCTACAACAAAAGACAAAGAAGGACATTTCATAATGATAAAGGGATCAATTCAAAAGAGGATATAACCCTTGTAAATGTTTATGCACCCAACACAGGAACGCCTTGATGGACATGAAGGACGAGCCTGACAGTACTACAGTAACACAGAAATTGTGGAGGACTTTAACATCTCATCGACATCAATGGATAAATCATCAGACAGAAAATCAACAAAGAAACAGTGGCCTTAAATGACACACTATACCAGGTGGATTTAATTGATATTTTTAAAGCATTTCACCTCAGAGCAGCAGAATATACATTCTTTTCAAGCGCACATGGAACATTTTTCAGAACAGACCACGTTAGGCCACAAAACAAGTCTCAATAAATTTAAAAAGACTGACAGCATATCAGCCAATCACAATGGTTTGAAACTAGAAATCAATTACAAGAAGAGAACTGAAAAACACAAACATGTGAAGGCTAAAAAACATGGTATTAAGCAATGAATGGTTAACAACAAAATCAGGGAAGAAATCAAAAGATACTTTGAGACAAATGAAAATGAAAACATAATGACCCCTCCCCCCCAAATAACCTAAGGGACACAGCCAAAGTGGTTCTAAGAGGGAAATTCATGGCAATACAGGCCTATCTCAAGGAACAAGAAAAATCTCAAATACTCTAACCCTACACATAAAGGAACTGTAAAAAAGAATAACAAACAAAGCCTAAAGCGAGTAGAAGGAAATATGGATCACAGCAGAAATAAACAAAATAGAATCTAAAAAAATACAAACGATCAATAAAACCAAGAGCTGGTTCTTTAAAAAGATAAACAAAATTGATAACTCTTTAACTAGACTCATCAAGAAAAAAAAGAGGACCCAGATAAATATAAAGGATCATAAGAAAATACTACAAACAACCATATGCCAACAAATTGGACAATCTAGAAAAAATGGGTATATTCCTAGAAACATACAATCTTCCAAGACTGAGTCAAGAAGAAAAGGAAAATCTAAACAGACTAATAACTACTAACAAAATCAAATCAGTAATCAAAAAACTCCCAACAAACAAAAGTCCTGGACTGGATGACTTCACAGATGAACTTTACCAAAACGACCATATGCCAACAAATTGGACAATCTAGAAGAAATGAGTATATTCCTAGAAACATACAATCTTCCAAGACTGAGTCAAGAAGAAAAGGAAAATCTAAACAGACTAATAACTACTAACAAAATCAAATCAGTAATCAAAAAACTCCCAACAAACAAAAGTCCTGGACTGGATGGCTTCACAGATGAACTTTACCAAACATTCAAAGAAGCAATAACACCTATCCTTCTCAAAGTATTCCAAAAAATACAAGAGAAGAGAAGGCTCCTAAGTTCATGTTATAAGGCCAGCAAACCCTAATTCCAAAACCAGGCAAAGACTTACAAAAAAAGAAAATTATAGTTTG
>NW_006442103.1:16997904-17049288 GCF_000325575.1 Pteropus alecto
GATGTAAGGTTACCGTGATATACCACATAAACAAAATGAAGGATAAAAATCACATGCTCATAACAATAGAGGCAGAAAAAGCAGTCAACAGAATCCAGCATCCATCATGACAAAAACTCTCAGCAAAGCGGAAACAAAGGGAACATATCTCAACATAACAAAGGCCATATATGACGAACCCAAAGTTAACATCATACTCAACCGTGAAAAGCCAAAAGCGTTTTCCTTAAGATCAGAAATAAGACAGGGATGTTCAGTTTCGACAGCTGTATTCAACACAGTCCTAACGACCAGAGAAGAAAAAGAAATAAAAAACCTCCAAATTGGAAAAGAAGAAGTAAAACTGTCATTATTTGCAAATGACATCATACTACATATTAAGAAATCCTAAAGATTCCACCAAAAAACTATTAAAAATAATAAATGAATTTAAAAAACTAGCAGGATACAAAATTAACATTCAGAAATCAGTTGTATTTATATACTAATAATGAACTTCAGAAAGAGAAATTAAGAAAACAATGTCATTTATGATTGCATTAAAAATAAAATACTTAGGAATCAATTTAACCAAGGAGGTCATGGATCTGTACTTGGAAAAGTATAAGACATTGAAAAAAGAAATTTAAGAAGATACAAATAAATGGAAGCATATAACTGTACTAATGGATAAGAGGATACAACATCATTAAAATGTCCATACTACCCAAAGCAACCTATACATTCAATGGTAATTTGAATGGTATTTTCAAAGAACTAGAACAAATAATCCTAAAATTTGATCTATGACAAAGGCAAGAATATAAAATGGGGTAAAGACAGTCTCTTCAATAAATGATATTGGGCAAACTGGACAGATACATGCAAAAAAATGAAACTAGACCACATTCTTATACCATATATAAGAATAAACCAAAATGGATTAAAGACTTAAACATAAGATCCGAAACCATAAAACTCCTAGAAGAAAACATAGGCAGTAAACTCCTTGACATTGCTCTCGGTAATATTTTTTTTGGATATATATAGTTCCTCTCAGGCAAGGGAAACAAAAGAAAAAAATTACCAAATAGGACTGTGTCGAACTAAAAAAAATCATTGGAAACTATCAATAAAATGAAAAGACAACCTACTAAAAAGAAGATATTTGCCAATGATACATCCAATAAAGGCTCAATACCCAAAATATATAAAGAACTCATACAACTTAACACCAAAAAAGAACAAACAATGCAATTAAAAAATGGGCAGAGGACCTGAATAGGCATTTCTCCAATGAGGACATAGAGATGGCCAACAGACACATGAAAAGATGCTCAATGTCATAAATCAGAATGAAAATTAAAACCACAATGAGATATCACGCCACACCTGTGAGAATGGTTGTCATCAATAAATCAAAAAACAACAGGTGTTGGAGAGGATGTGGAGAAAAGGGAACCCTCATGCCCTGTTGGCAGGATTGCAAAATGGTGCAGCCACTAGAAAAAACTATGGAGGTTCCTCCAAATATTAAAAATAGAACTACCTCATGACCCAGCAATTGCACTTCTGGGCATTTAACCGAAGAAATCCAAAACAATAATTCAAAAAGATATACGCACCCCTCTGTTCACTGCAGCATTATTTACAACAGCCAAGATATGGAAGCCACCTAAGTGTCCATCAACAGATGACTGGATAAGGAAGAGGTGGTACATACACACAATGGAATATTACTCAGACATAAAAAAAGGTTGAAATCTTACTATTTGTGGCAACATGGATGGACCTAGAGGATATTATGCTAAGTGAAATAAGTTAGAGAAAGGTTAAGTACCAAGTACCGTATAATTTCACTTACATGTGGAATCTAAAGAACAAAACAAACAAACAAACAAACAGAAACAGACTCACAGATACAGGAACAAACCAGTGGTTGCGAGATGGGAGGGGGTCGGGGGCTGGGTGAGAAGGTGAAGGGATTAAGCAGCACAAACTGGCAGTTACGAAACGGTCGTGGGGATGTACAGCGCAGGGAAGTCAATAATATCGTAAGAACTGTGTATGGTGCCAGGTGGGGACTAGAATTATTGGGGGGGATCACCTCATAAATTACATAAACGTCTAACCTTTGTGCTGTACACCTGAAATAACATAAGATTGAATGTCAACTGTAACTGAAAAATAAAAATTTAAAAAAGCTTTTTTATCACTGTTCTCAGCTGCTTTACCACAGACTCCTGTCTTCAGTTAGTCAGCCTCTACATTTCTACCTGTGGTAAATCTCAATTAACCAGAATGCTTGGTGGATGGACTAATAATTTAATGATTAATCTGGTTAAAAAGAAAGGCCATTTACTTTCCTTCTTAGAGTTGTATGGATCCATTTTCTGCTTCAGGAAGAAGAGTATTCTAAATAAAATTTCGATTGTCCTCTGATAATTGAGAAAATAACTCGGGGTCTTTCCCTCTACACCAGTGGTTCTCAAACTTTAATATGCAAAGAGAGCCGTTTCAAGTACTTGCTTAAAAGCAGAGTCTCAGGCCCATCACGATGGGCTGGGATAGGCAGGGTCTAAACCACATTTTAAATAACACAGGTGGTTCAAATACTATAGTTTGAGAAACTCTGACGTAGACAATTATTAGTTTATCGTCATGTAATAGTATAAATGCTCAGAATACATGAAATCGAAGTAAATGTTCTTCTTCTAAAACACACCCAAAATTGCACTTTGAAAAAATATCTGCTATAATCTTGACATACATTGCTTTAAGCTGAAAAGTGTGCCAATTATGAGTTTGCTTTGTTAAATTCTGAATAATTGAGATTTAACTATATATTCCAAAATGATACAAAATTTAAAAATAACCCATAATTCTGTAAATGAGTGGCAACGAGTGACTGCTATGAAGGAATTCATACGTTTCAAAGAATACAATGTCCTGACTCAGATAAAAAGATGCATTTTTATTGAAGAAAGAGTAACCCTGCATTTAAACAGGAAATTCCAAATGAAAAAGATACACACCCCTCTAAAGTATGGGTATTAACATTTTTCCACCCTCTGTCACTCTCTACACCATGATTGGTGGTTCCTGTGGTGAAGACCCATAATCTGGTAGTGGTTGCTGTTTTCCTCTTAAATGTTTTATTAATAACTTATTTTAAAATACTACTTCCTCAGCCTCAACCTCGGATTGTTTTAGATGTCTGCCACTGGCACTAACACAGGAGCCGAAAGTCTTCAACAGCAAAGCTCTCTTCAGCCTGCGACAGGAAAAAGCCTTCTTCATTTTCTGTCCTTTTTTGGAAGCACCTTCCCAGAAGCCACTCCTCTCAAGTTTCCTTCGTTTGCTTTTAAAACTTTTTCCAGAATCGATCTGAAAGCCGTCTTTAGTCAAGCGGGTTAAATGCCTCCCTGTGCAGTCTACTGTGAGGACCGACAGCTGATTCGCTGTCTAGGTCCCGCCAGCATCAGAAACGCCAGCATGAGGCTATGTGCCTCGCTGGGCTCGGTGACTACTGAATGAGAAGCAAACCAATGGTTTTCGCCTTGTAGGGACTCAACGTGTTCGCGGTGAATAAATGAAACCACGGTGCAGTTCAGACTCGAGAGTCTGGGGTTGGATCTGGAAGTCCCATATTTGAGTTCTAGTCATTCATTTGGCAACATTTACTGAGTGTTTCCTTTGTCCTAGACACTGGCTAAAAAAAAAAAGTGATTTGGGGGATGTCCCTGCCTTCTGGAACTCACAGTCCTAGCTGTGCGACTCACTGGCTGATGACAGACACACCAAGCTCTATCTCAGTTGCAATAGTTGTTAAATGGGGATATTAAAACTTCCCTCTCCACTTGTTAACTTTTTTATTGAGATATAATTGATATATAACCTTGTGTAAGTATAAGGCTTGATACATTTCTATATTGCAATACGATTACATCACAGCATTAGCTAACACCTCTATCAGGTGACATAGTTATCATTTCTTTTTTTGTGGTGAGAACAATTAAGACCCACTTTCTCAGCAACTTTGATATTTATAATATCGCATTGTTGACTAAGATCACTATGCTGTGCATTAGATCTCCAGAACTTACTTACAAGTTGCAAGTTTGTGTCCTTAAACAACATCCTCCAACTCCGCCCCCTGCTCTCCCAGCCCCCGGTAACCACTATTCTACTCTATTTTAACGAGTTCAGCTTTTTTACACTCTGCATATAAGGGACAGCATACAGTATGTGTTTCTCTTTCTGACTTATCTCGCTCAGTATAATGCCCTAAAGGTTTATTCATGGTGTCACGAATGGCAGCATTTTCTTCTTTCCCACAGATGAATGACATTCCATTGTCCACATACATATGTGTATATAGACAGATACACACATGACATATCTTCTTTATCCATCCACTGATGGACACCATTTTCTGGGAACTCAGTCCTTAGGTTGTTTCTGTATCTTAGCTATTGTGAATAATGCTGCCATGAACATGGCTGTGCAGATACCTCCTTGAGATACTGATTTCAGTCCCTCCGGCTATGTACTCAGGAGTGCCACTGCTGGATCACATGGTAATTGTTTTTGATTTTTTGAGGAACTGCCGTACTGTTTTGCACGATGACTATACCATTTACACCCGCATCATCGGTGGGTTCCCTTTTCTCCACATCCTTGCCAACATTAATTATATCTTACCTTTTAGATAACAGATATCCTATCAGGTGTGAGATGATAGATATCTCACTGCGGTTTTGATTTTCATTTCTCTGATGATTAGCAATGCTGATCATATGTCTATTGGTCATTTGTATGTCTTCTTTGGAGAAATGTCTATTCAGGTCCTTTGCCTTTTTTTTTTTAATTTTCAAGATTCTAAACATTTATTTATGCATTTTTTAATGTATGTACCTTGTTTATACTTTCTTCCAGTCTTTAGCCATTTGCTTATGTATGTAGTCTAGGTTCCTGATTACACTTTTAAAAATCTTTTTAAGATTATGAACTCATTTGCTACGACATCTGCCACAATGCAATGCTCCTCATTTCTCCTCGCTCGTAGCAGTGTGCCTGTACGGGATATGCCACGACCGGGCGGGCTAAGGGCCAGAGAGCCAAAACGTAACTGCATGTTCGACACTTAAAAATTTGTAATTTCTAAACATTTATACTTTACTACTAATTAGGAACTACTGTAAGAGATTTAGAGAGAGAAGAGATTATAAAACTTGTATTTAAGTTTTCTATTGTATTTTGGTGATCTTATATAGTTTTATAGTGACCGTCATGCAGGTTAGCGATACTGGTAGATTTGTTACTCATGAGTAGCTTTTTAGATGCTATTTGAAAATCACTAGAGTTTGGTAGATTGTGCAGCTTTCAAAACTTCACTTGTTTCAGATAATAGTGAATTTTTAAATCCAAACTGATTTACAGCTTAAAAATACAATTAGTCTGAAATTAAATCGGGTAGCCTTGAGATTCACAGTGGACATTTCCAGTATCTCTACCTGGAAATCATTGTCTAATAATATTTTCTAAAATTATGTTTAGCTACTACTGTTTATTGTGATTTTTTAAATTGAGGTATAAATGACACATAACATTATATTAGTTTCAGGCATATAACATGATGATTTGATATCTGCACATTTTGCAAAATGACCACCGTAATTCTAGTCAACATCTGTCACCATGTGTAGTTACAAAATCTTCGTTCTTGTCCTTTGCCCATTTTTAATTGAATTATTTCTTTGCTTTTAAGTCAAATGAGTTCCCTATCTATCTTGGACCTCGACCTCTTGTCATATGTATTATTTGTAAACATGTTCTCATGATGGAGGTCGCCTTTCAACTTACTGTTTCCTTTGCTGTTTAGTTTCGTGTGGCCCCACCCACTTGTTTACTTTTTTGTTGACTGTGCTTTTGGTTTCTCATCCAACCTATCGACTTCTATGGACTGTAGTAGAAGTCAGAAAATAATGGATACGAAGGTAAAACTGAAAAAGTAGTTCACGCAACTGAAAAGTAGTTTATAGAGGTACCACACGATTTCTTACTTTTCTCAATCAGTAAGTATAGAGAGGTCTGAGGAAAACAGAGAATTAAGTCTTAAAAAAAAAACTCCCTTAATTTGTCGAAACTGTCACTAAAATGGTTTTTTAAAAAGCAATTAAAAAGGAGTATTCAAATAAAACAAAGGAAAGAATGAAACATCTCACATTCACAGCCCATGAGCATATACCAGAGTCGTCTCTGATATTTTCAGCAGCCGAGTAAAAAATAAAAAAAAAAACAGACACAGAAAACAGTTCCAAGAACAGGGCACCACCCAGTAACCAAAACATTCCATTTCTTGCTTATGTAGTTTCATGCTACACCTTCGGTTTATTTAGAATATTTTTAGCCTATGTCTTCCCTCCTTGACCTTCCTGGCTTGCTAAATGTAAAAAAGGGGGAGAATATGATTCACTGGCATTTCAAAAAAAAAGTCCAGCCTCAGGCTTACATATCCAAAAGAAGGCACGGCAGGCGCCCACCGAGGCTGCCCACCCAAGCCGGAGCCAGCACGGGTTCGGGCGCACAGCTGCCTGCGGTGGCCTCCTGCCCGCCGTGCCCTGATGACGTCCCTGACCCCCTCGAGGCTCTGTTTCTCGTCACTACCGGAAGAATGACAACAGCAGTGGCAAGCAAGTGCCGAGCTCAAAACGAGTCCTTAATAAACGAAGCGACCCTTTCCTTATCACCCGTGTAACAAAGTGCACCTCACGTCCTCTCGCGCGGGACTTTCTGCGTATTCAGTGGGCGGCCGCGTACCCCTGGCGTGAGTTTCAGGACACACGCGTGCCCTGGCTCCCGCCGGCAGCGCTGGGTACCAAACCCGAGCACTGTCATCACACCTGTCTTCTGAGCGACCTTCCACTGACGGGTGATGGCGACCTGCGTGGGCCACAGACGCCCTCGCTCACATCCGCGATGACATGAGGACGACAGCGGACTATGAGACACAGAGCGGCGTGCGACTCTGTGCCAGTGGGGGGCGGACGGTCACGCGGCTCCGACCGCCTTCCACGCCGCGGGGCAGCAAGCTCTGCGGGAAGTGGCTCGCGTGGGATGCCAATGTCCATGCGGCATTCATGACACGGTAACGCCGTATGTTAGTGCCCGCTTGCGTGTGGCACCGTCTAGAAAAAACAGGATGGCCCAGTACGTGCCCCCCAGGGGTGCCACTATCGGACGGGTGTGTAAGGGACCACGGCACCTTTTCATCGGGAGGGTAAAAGACAGAGGTAAGCCCATCAAGAGAGAGAAGGTGTGTGCACACGTGTGTGCGTGTGGGAGATGACCGCACACGTGTGTGCGTGGGGGATGCTCTGGCTGCTTATAATCTAAGAGGAATTACAACCAACTTCATTTTAAGCATTTACTTCCTTCCTCCTGGGGAGAAAATATCTCACTTGCGTGAGTCAAATGAGGTTGGTCTTCTCAAGTTCTGGCCGCATCCAACAAGTTCCCATAAGAAGAAGTTCTCAGAAAAAAAAGCATTTAGTTTTTTCATAGAATTTCACCTTGGCGCTGCCTTTACGGAAGGCATTCGCTCCCAAGGCGGCTTGGGAGCCATGCGACTCAAGCACAGCGACAGAAACTCACAGTCTGACCGGAAATTCTTCTCAGGTAGCTACATACACACGGTCTGAAAACCTTAACTACCGAAAAGTTTCGTGTTACCGTTTAAGGCAGGCCCGTAGGGAGAAAACTGGGCTAGAGAAGCACAGAGACAAACGTCTACCCTTCCAGGAGACAAAGGAACGGGAAACATCTGAAAAGTGGTTTTCCTTCGGATGCCCTTTTCACAGCGTGACAGGGCCGGCGGCAGGACCGCCCAGCGAGAAGGAGCGTTCGTTACCTGTGAATCCCGGGGAGCAGACGCAGCTGTACCGGTTAACGCCATCCACGCAGACTCCGTGGACGCAAGGGTTGCTGGCGCAGTCATCGAAATTGATTTCACAGTTGACACCTGCAAAGACAACAGCGGAGAGAAACCACGCGATGTGACCGCTGAAACACGGACGGTGTCTGCTGGCGACGCCGGGTGTCACACCTGGAGCATCCGCCAGCCCCCGACAGAGCCTAACAGCAGTTTTCAGAGCACGGTCCTCCAGACTCTGGCGGAGGGCCGTGAGCTCAGAGGATCTCACCCATCGTACTGAGCCACGATCTGCCTGTTTCGTGTTAGCACTGGCACTGCCACCGCGAAAGCCGGCGGGGAGGAGTCGGGGGGTGAGGGGGACGGCCGGCATCATAGCGGGAATCCAGGCAGCGGCACCAGCGTGCAGCAGGTCACTGGACTCTTCACCCCCCACGCGCGCACAGTACAGACCAGGGGGACAGTTCTGCTTATGAATGACTTTGGCGAGGAAGTCAGAATTACTAACGCCTTGGTTTTGTCAAAATTATTAACTTCATCACTTTGTCACATCTTGATCCTTGCGTGTACGTCCGCTGGTCTGTGTGACAAAATGGGAAGGACACAGAAAGCGATTCTGGGGCCTCCCAGACCCGGAGCTGACTCCGGGAACTGCAGCCAGGCGACTGGGCTCTGAACGCAAATGGCTGCTCTTTTCACGGAATCCCATCTTACTCGGAAGAATGACGGACAAACCACGGCTGTTCAGACCCGAGTACGGGGCTCACATTAAGTGAGAGAAGCAAACCTGCCATTTCAAGAAAAACAACTGGGCATTGTGCTCCAAAGATCAAATTTAAACTTTCACACGGCAATCAAAATTTTGGAACTTGTATGCACCACCATGAGCTTGAAACTGACAGCTACCGTTCTGGTCTAAAGCTCAAGAGAAATCTTAAAAGCGTCAGGTAACCTCCTCCTCCTCCTGAGCATGCTGCCTCCTTCCAGGTCTGTGCCCCAGAGAAGTGCAGAGTCCGGCTTTGGTAATAAAGGTTTAATTGAACATATAATTAAATACAGGGCAGGGATATCCCAATCATACTGTTACCATTATTTTGTGAAAATACTCATGATGTTTCATTATTTATTTATCATGAATTTAGTGATGCTTTTTTAGGTATCGGAGAAGAATACCGTGGTGGTTTAAAAAGTCTGAAAATAAAGCCTGGCAATAGGAATTATAAACTAGCAAACAAAACTTCCCTGATGAAATGCTATAATTTTTATTCACTCGCACTTTGTATTAATATTTATTAACAACAATAATTACGTTAAAATTTATTGAGCTATTATGCGCAAAGTACTCTGTCTTCCGCTTTATACAGCTTTTCTCTAAACGTCTCACTCAACTGCCAAATCGAGTTGCGTTACCCCACTTTACCACAACCTGCACGACGAAGGCGGCCCAGCTGGGATGTGACCCTAGCTTTCTGGACTCCAGATCTGTCACCACCACAGTGGTCGCTCTGTGAGGAACGAGGCTACATTGCTTCACTAGCCACACAGGAGTCGAGAGTTTCCACACTCCTCCCATAGGAGTGTCCAACCCCGCACTGAGTCCCCTTCTGTCAAGCGGGCCCTGGAAAGCCACCGCAGTCCAGGGTGGCTCCGCCCCCAAGGCCATTATTATCTGAGCAGGAACAAACGCCCAGCCCAAGCCGGGCCAATGAGATATTCCCAATGTAATGTGGTAATATAAACCGTGGGACCTCAGGTCTGCAAATGGCCCTGGTCCTCATGCCTACAAAGCCTTATTGCTCAAAACTCACTTGAAATCCATAAGACGCTTCTTGTGCTTTCGCTAAATTCTATTTGTTTTATAGTTGTTGTTTACTTGTTTGTTAATAATTCCTTAAGCCAGTCAAGTTGGATTCTGACACGAAACCAATAAAAAAAAAAAAACTTACTTAAAACAGTTTTCCATCTTAAGACTCCAGGTGGAAGAGGGCATCAGACACATCGGAAGCGGTTCTGGCTAGTTTGTCTCGCTGTCGGTGCCCAGTGAGTGAGAAGCCACGACTGTAATTAGCACCCCATAAATCGTCTCTTCTGTCTACACGCTCGTCCGAACCCCAGCCTCCCAACTTAGGACCCCATTACGGATAGGTCGTGATCTTACTCGAGAACGCAGAGCCTATTCATACTGACTGACCGAGCGAACCATTTCACCCGGGCCCCCCCACGCCAGGTCCCGCTCCCCCAGTACAGGATTTCTTTCTGTTGCCTGCATCTCTGTGCTTTAATTCTCCTGACAGCCACAGAAACCGATCTGGCCGTCTTCTGAGAGATTCGGGGTCTCCTTTCTCCATGCTGCCTGCACGCCACTCATACTTACTTCTTGCCTTTCTCGGTGACGGCTACTTACACCTTGCCTTCGCTGTCCTCCCCAGGGGACGCACCTGATACATCCTGGCGTAATGATACAATCGCAGAGAAAACACAGCGCTTGCTGAGCCACCGCACACCCAGGTTTCCAGGGCGCTCGTTACAGCGGGAGAGATAGCTCAGCCTACAGCAGCCCCCCCCCGCCCCCCTGCATTCTAAAGCCTCCCATTCAATTGCTTGTAAATCTCTCAAATTTCTTTTCGTCCTGCAATTTCTCATGTCTGGGGACCAGCCCGGAAGCAAATTGCTTTTGGAAGGTTTCACAAAGATCCATTCAGTCCTTTTAGTGAGTTATCTCAACGTGCAGGGGAGGGCATTCTCAGCTGTGAAGGCATGGGATGTTTTTCATATGCTTGAGCAACTCAAAAAGGACCTTGTTTTCAAACTTGGCATGTACGAGGTCCTGGATGAATACCAGGGCCTCTGACGCGTCTGAAGGAATGGATTTGGAAATCACAAAATGAAACGAGGGCAGCTCGCCGCCCTCCCCCACCTTTGCCCCCTACCTAGGCCGTTTTCCTGAATTCGAGAATGAGCTCACTCACTCCCTCCCTTGTGTTGGCATGTCTCCTCCAACAAAGGCAGACACTAGTTAATATTCCACTAATACATTTTCCTTTGATCTGGGACATAGCACTTCTCTGTCCATTAACCACAGTTGTGACTATAATTATTCCTCGGATAAGTAAAACAGAACCCAGCGAAACCTGTGAAATGCTGCTGCCTGAGAAAATCGTTGGACACCCCCACCCCTCCCCGCCCCCCACAAGGAGCAGCACGCCTCAAAGCGAACAGACCGTCATTCAGCCGGAGTCAGGGAACCACGGTGAGCTCGGCGGACAGAGCCGGCTCCGCATCCTAATTACGGCCTCCTCTCTCCTCACCCTCGCAAGCCCCCCGAATGCCCCAGCCCACTGGGGACAAATGGCAGAAGCAGAGTGTCACATTCAAGATACTGGACCCTGACACAGAGAAAACCCACTGCACAGACAGGTGGGGGGCATGGTGTGGGGGCCCGGGGGACGGCCGACCTCATCTGTCTGCGTGTGGTGCAGGTTAAAGAAAAAAAAAAAAAAGGCAGTAAAATCCAGCCGCAGAAGCAGGAGGGTTTTCAACTTTAAATGCTCATTTCAACTCTTCCAAAGCGGTGTGCTCCTCTGAAGGAAAACACATCACAAAATCGCCAGCTTTGCACAGCGATCGTCTCTCATTTCTTTCTTGGCGAGAGCCATCTCCCAATGAGATGCTTCGGGCTGTGGCTTTGGCTGCGCTTCTCAGAAAAAAAAAAAGACTCTTTGCTAGGTGTCTGAGTGTTGGCCACAGGAGTCGAGCCATCGTGCGAGCGTCCGGGGAGCAGCGGAACGCGCCGGGGGCGGGCCGGGGCGGCTTACCCGACGTGCCCGGCGGGCAGTTGCACTGGTAGCCGTTCACCAGGTCGATGCAGCGGCCCTCGTTCAGGCAGGGGCCGCTGTGGCACTCGTCTATCTGGTCGCTGCAGATGGCGCCCATGTAGCCCGGGTTGCAGACGCAGGTGTACGAGTCGATCCCGTCCTGGCACTGGCCGTGGTGGCAGGGGTCGGGGTCGCAGTTGTCGATGTTCTCCTCACACAGCGCGCCGGTGAACCCTGGGAAAAGAGGCGTGAGAGCCAGGGCTGCTGCTGCACGCCCGACACCCCACGCACTCTACACGCCCCACGCACCCTACACGCCCCACGGCCTTCTTTATACCTCGTGTCCCCTCCCAGAGTGCTATGCGTATAGGGTGAGTTTTCAATAAATACGCGAATAAAAAGAATGAACGAGTTATGAGCACTTAAAAGAAAATCTAGGGACAAATAAAAGCTCCTTCATCCACCCTTAAATCTCTTTGGGAGGACTGCAGTGAGCCTCTCCTCCCTTTCGAACATGACTTTGAGGTTCTGCATCTGTCTCCCACAAAGGTTATTCTCTGTGAACGTAATCGGGCCAGCGGAGGACAAACCCTGGAACTTCTCCAGCCACAGACGACGGTTTGTGGAAAGGAAAGGAAGTTAAGTGGTTCATCTGACGGGGCCTGATCTGAGCAGGCCTTATGAGGGGTGACGTCCCAATACTGCTGAAATATTAATTTTCTGTGTTTATTTTTGTGACTTAGTTTGCTTTTCTATGACTAGAAAGAAATCATGCACGTGACGTTTAAAATCCTTTAAGGACCCATTTCCGAAAATAAGAAAAATGTCTTGAATTATATTCGTAACTTCTTTGTTTGTTAAGCAGTGGGATGAAAAGGATAGTGGAAAATCACCTTTCCTGAGCATTTCTAGTCCTCCCCTACAACACTGGTCTGTGAGGAAGCGAATGTGTGCGTATTCAGACCACTCCCAAATGAGAACTGTGGCCACAGAGCAGAAACGTGGAGCATTTGTAACTAATTCTTTTTGACTTTAGTAGAAGTCAGGAAAGCGGACCCCAACATTGCCTGCAGAGCTCGCTCTTCTCCGGATACACACCTGGCTCTCACTGCACGAGTCTCTACTTGCACGCAACTGCCCTGAGCTTTCGGGGCCTTTGTTCAATCACTTGCCTCAAGAAACACAGAGACAGGCCTCCTGCTGAGGAGCCCCAGTGAAAAACAGCATTCAACAGCAATTCTTCCCTTTCCCCGAGGAGTAAGCCAAGCCAGCTGGACTCACTGCTACCAAAATCTGCCCCAGAAAGACATGGCCGCCAAGTAGAAAGGTCCGGGCCAGGCCGCTCTCGTGGTGGAGGAGGAGGAGAAGGAGGCAGGTGGGGTAGAAAGAAAGAGAGAACAGCAAGAAATACTCTGGGAGAAGATCGTGCGCAGTAGAGAACAGCCCGGTGAGGGACTGGGCGGGGGCGCGGCCGGAGCGGGGCAGCCTCCTACGCTGCTCAGGCAGACCTCCCGGGGGCACGCGACGTGGAAAATCTTACCTGTGGCACACTGGCACTCGTAGCCGTTGGGGTGATCGATACACTTTGCCCCGTTCAGACACGGGGTGCTGGAACAGTCATCAATATCGATCTGGCAAACTGGCCCGGTGAAACCTGGAAAGGGCACAGGGGTGAGAGAAGTCAAAGGCCTGGCCTACGTCTCCCTCCACGATGAGAACGATGCCGAGGAGTTAGGGCTGCTGGGTTAGGGTTCCAGTGGGGCTTATGCCAACGCGTCAGCAAAAGTAAACTTATTCTCCCCGACAGGGAACTGGGAGGACTGGGAGGAGCTCAGACCATCAGAGGCTGCCAGGTGTGTCTCCACCTGTTTCTTCCCCGCCCACATTTCATGTCCAGCTAAGGGGGGGAGTGAACGGTTATGGACGGAGCCCTCGAACACGTGTAGTGCCAGCGGGCCTGAGCCCGTCTCTCCGAAGAAACGACGAGAGGCAGAACATCTGGCACGTCTTCCACAATGTCCTTTTGGGGAGCCAAAGGACAGGCAGAGCTTTCTCTGGAAAAAAAGGACTTGTGTTGTCTGTTTCTGAACCCGGGGCTGAAATGTCTAAAAATAATCATCTCGCGAAGGGGCTTCAAGAATGTGACTCATGGAGGAAAAAAAGAAATCCTAACTAGCCTAAAACCAAGGCTACTCTGAGGTGTGACCTTTCTGCCACACACGCACAGGCAGAGGGGTCATGGGCCACTCGGGACGGACTCGGACTTCTGGCCACGGAGGAGGTGACAGGCGTCCTCGCCGAGGCGGACCCCGTTCCTGCGCACACACGTGCCGCTCCTGACGCGCTTCCGGCACCGGTGGCCTCGCGTCCAGTCCTCGCGTCCAGCGCACGCGCCGTCGCTCCCTCCCCACCCCCGCGGCCAGTCGGCTTCGCGCTCTCAGAGCGCCCCGGGGCCGGCGGCGGCCACTTACCCGGCGGACACAGGCACTGGAAGCGGTTGACTCTGTCCACGCACTGCCCGCTGTTCACGCAGGGGTTGCTCTGGCACTCGTCTATCTCCAGCTCGCAGTGCACGCCCTTGAAACCTGAACCGATGGACCACACGGGCGGCTCAGAAGCAGGGACACGCGTGCGCTCGCCGAGCGCGCGCAGATTTGCAAAGACCTCTACATCCTCTGTCAGCACGACCGCTTCCGCAGACGGCAAAGCGGACTCGGCCACGATGGGCAACAGTGGCTGTCAGGCCAGACGGGGGACACTCTGGGACAGCCATGTCACTGTGAAGGAGGAAGAGGCCACCTCCAAAGGCACTGGTGAGACCTGGCATGCCGACTAAGACTGCGCCCTGTTCTCTGACCAGTCCAGACTTTGCTTTGAGGACAGCGCCAGGCCCACGGGATCCCCGCTCCGTGCTCCTAAAGACCAGCTGGGCCGGAGATGCTGGTGCTCTCGGGCTGCAAGCCGAGGCCAGGCTGGGAGGACCCCCAGGTGGGAGCGGCCACCGTCGGCCTTTGCAGTTAGGCGCACTTAGCTGTGCTCTCTCAGACGCACCACTAATCAACCACGTGTACATGACTACGATGAAGTGCGGGCTCCCACACGCTCCTGGTGAAATTAACGTCCAGAAGTGGAATGGCGTAGTATCGTACTATCCAAGGGAATCTGGAAAGCTTGACATTTAGAGGAACCTTACAGTAAACCCTTTATTAAAGAATATCTGCCTAAAAACGATCACTTCTAAATTTTTCCCTTACTCGTAACTGATGTCGACACGGGTTTGTTTAGTTTGGTCTCTGCAGCTCTAAGAATTCCAGCTCCTTAGGGGTCCCCTGGGCTGGGAACCCCGCCACCACTGAGAATTAAATGCTGACCCGAGCTCACGGAGCTGCCACGCTACACTCGGGCGCTCCACCTACGAGAGGCGCAGTCCGGTGTCTCCTGTCTCGACCCCACACACCGACGGGCCCACGTACCTGGCATGCACAGACAGGTGAAGCCTCCAATCTTATCCAGACAGGTGGCGTCGTTCTGGCAGGGGTCCGAATGGCACTCGTTGACGTCCATCTCGCAGCGGGGCCCTGCATAGCCTTTCAGACACTCGCAGTGGAAGGCACCGTCCGTGTTCACGCACTTCCCTGCGTGCTCGCAAGGGTTGCTGTTGGCTGGAAGACACAAGCACCGGTGACTGGAACCCGTGGAGTCGCCAGACGCGGACCACGGCAGTGTCCGAGCGTCACGACCCGGGCGAGGCTCCCGCTTCCTTGTTAATAAACGAATCGGTCCGTACGCCGAGGGCCGTCTCGACTCTCCCGCGTCTCTGCTGTTCTCTCGCCCCGACTGTCACGAGGTCGGGCTTCAGAGTAAGAATCAAGCGCAGAACGCCATATATTTCAGTTCCCGGAACAGAACATGGGATCGTGCCGAGGGATTAGCTGTGAAGAGTGGGCACACAGCAGGGGAGATCTGCGCTTGCGTACAACACGCTCTCGGGGTGAAATGTGCTTCAGTTTAAGTGCTTGCCGCGCTCGACAGACAACACAGGAAGAGGAAAGATTCCGTGAACTCACCCATGGTGCATTCATCCACGTCTTCCGTACAGTCAGCCCCTTTGTAGCCTTGCGGGCAGGTGCAAATATACTGCCCGTTGAGGGGGTTGGTGTCACACAGTGCCCCCTTGTGGCAAGGATTGCTAATGCAGGCATCATCCAGATGACATAAGAGACCTGTCCCGAGCAGAACAAAGAGAAAATGTCCCTCCTTGGGCAAGAGCTGTCTCTTTCGTGAAGGAGGGAAAACCTTTTATTGGCTCATGAAAATCCAATATGGAGACGCAGAGGCAACTTCCTGATCCCACCCTAGTAGGGACAAGCTGCAGCCGAGCAAGGAGTAGACGACCTGGTGCCCTGACTGACCATCAGCCACGGGCCAGGGTGGCCATCTCTGAGATGGTCAGAGACAGGAAAATGCAACAGCCTTCCTTTAGTGCTTCCAGATTTAGCAAATAAAAATAGAGGATGCCTAGTTCGATAGGCATTTCAGATAAACAGTAAATTTTTACTCTATGTCTCAAACAGTGCACGCGTGCTGCGTTTTCTTAGGTAACCTGCTTTCCCCACGTCATGATGACTGGCGATCATGGCACCACCAGCACTTCCCCAGGCCCAGAGGGAAAACAGAGCGAGCATCGTCCGCCTGCAGGAGGGCAGCTCTTGAACAGTGTCGACATTCTTGGCTCAAGTGCCCTTGGGACTCTGAAGACATTACCAGGCCCCATGTTCCCAGTAGCTCACAAGGGAACTGGATTTTCCAGTCTGCAATCAGCTTAAGAACAGGTAAGGAGGCTTCTTCTGCAAAGCTGGAGGCGGGGCTTCTGGGAAGGCAGGGACGTGAGAACGCTCCAGAACGGCTGGGTGCGAGGTTCTCCGAGCGTGTCCTCTCCCACCGCATTGCCAACCTCCTCTCCTCTCCACTACGGGAGCCCGAAGCCGTCGCACCGAGGGGCTAGGGCGACGTGAGCCCTGCGGTCGGCACAAAGCCTCCCTCAGAGGCACATGTCCACAGACGCTGCGATCTGGAACGCGCCCAAAGGCCTCTCTCCTGCCAACTCCTTGTGAATAGACCATTTCTCCTTAAAATGAAGTCCCTAAATCCATCCATTAGTCATTCTGTCTCAATTCCTAAGAGACTCCTCTTGATTTCTGAGGTGCTTCTCGGCCACAGATCTTAAGGCGGTCGGTCAGTAGACGCCCCCGAGGCAACGGTAACTAACTTTCACTTTTCTGGGATGAAAAACTAAGGTACCAAGAGTTGGGCTGAGAAGCGGACGTCCCCAGGGAGAAGACTAACGTCACAGCCCTTGGGCTAGTGACGACACTTGCGGAGGAGCCGCCCTGAGGCACGTGTCCCTGCACGTGGGGGTTCAAAGGACACGCCACCGGGACGAGGGGCGCGGAAACCCCGGATGCGCGCCGGCCCCCTCCCCGGCCCCCGGCCGTGCTGCTCTGCTGGCCGTACCTGCCTTTCCCTCTGGGCACATGCACGAGAAGGAGGCCACGCGGTCGATGCACGTGGAGCCTGGCGTGCAGGAGGCGAAGGCGCAGTCGTCGATGTTCTCGCTGCAGTCGCCCCCGCTCCAGCCGTTGACGCACACGCAGCCGTAGCCGCCGTTGCGGTTGGTGCACGTGCCCCCGTTCTGACAGGCGTTGGGCTGCAGCAGGCACTCGTCCACGTCCTCCGTGCAGAACTGTCCTTTGGGGGGGAAGCGCCTTTGATCAGGATTAGCGCCACGCCGGCCCCCGCACATTCCCCACCCTCCTGAGACCTGCCTGGAATGAAGGCAGGCAGAACGCGCAGCGGCCTGGGCCCTCGCGTGAACGTTAAGGCTGCCGTGAGCCATCCGAATGATACTGATTCTAAGCAAATAATCTGAAGAAGAGTGGAAGTGGCTACCCCTAGGAACTCTGCCAACTTGAGAACTTAGCCCACCTACCAAAGAGAAGATAAGTCTTTTAGGGTCCCTGACTCAGGTGCATTCTGGGGACAGTGAATGTGTGACTGAGAAGGGGGAGGACAGAGAGTCTAAGAGATGAGTAAGAGGCTGATGAGAAGGAACTTAAAGCTCAGAATGTTGGGGCGATGGCTCTGCACCTGGACCATCGGTGTCAGGATCCTGGTTATGAGACTATACGACAGTTTTGCATGGCGAGGTGGCCACTGAGGGAGACTCTGTAGAGGGTACAGAGTCTCTCCATTAATACTTATAACTGCATGTGAAATTATATTATCTCAAAGTAAAAAATGACAGTAAGGGCGAGCAAAGGTAGCGAGAAGAGGTTAATAATGACAATTAAAGCCTCGGTAAAACATGGATGCGAAAAACAAAGCCAAGAAGAGACTGGAGTAAATCATACCCAGCCCGAGGCAACCAAGCTTCAAGGACACAGAAATTGGGGACTAAGACGCAGAAAGTCGACCCAAGTAATGGAAGATGGAAGAAGGATCAGTCTGTTCTGCCTCAAAAACAGCAAACTGGAGGATGATAAATGTAAGACCGCTATGGACTCTCGGCAGGTCACTCTGACAGCAAAGGACGGGGGACCATGGCAAAGGCTCTTGGGTCCCATGACAAGGACCAAGAGTATGTCTTTGGCTTAGAAGCCAGGCATTCGTGATTAACAAGCAGTTTAGTGCCAGGCCAGCTGAACTGCAAAACAAGTCGATGAACTGGTCTTACTGCAGGTCTCTTAATTCCAGTTTCGAGAGCGAGCAAAGGAGCTAATATTCAGGTCATCGGAAACACCACACGTCACTGAAACTCAAAAAACCTCAAAGTGTGCTTACTTCTTTCTTTGTAAAAGAACTCCGTGAATAATTCAAAAAGGCATTCTGATGGAGAGGCCTCTTAATGAAAAAGTGCATGATGCTTATACTCAGAACATGCCAAGGCTATCCCTAGTCTGCAGAATGCCTGACAATAATTCACTGGCTCGAGTATTTTCAGAAAGCCCGCACTGCGCCCAGCTGAGGAGACATCCCTGCCAGCAGAAGCGAGTTGTGTCCGATTTCACCTGAGTGACCACCCATCCTTCATTCCCATTATTACACCATTCTTTACACCCGTTACCACATCCATTACTACAGGACCGACATGACTGTGTCGCACTTATGTAACTACGCATCTCTCTCTCTCTCTCTCATCACCTGGCTGCAAGCAGCCTCGGTGGAGGAATGCTTTTCTGTATTCTCAGCCAAGATCACACTGCCTAGGACAGCAGGATGGGCGTGTGGGCACCTGTGGAACTCTGTGCCCAGCGACCCCCTTCTGGGTTCCTCTCCTCACCCCACTTCATCTATACTTCTTGATGCGGCCACCATGCCTTTACGTGATCACGCCCTCCTGGGCAGAGCTGACTGATCCAGGATGGGCATCTGATGAGACTTATATATACTGCGTCTCTTTTCCAAACTTTTGGACTAGGGACCCTTTGTCACATGGACCGATAGGAAGAAGTGGCTGGTCTACAGAGAAAGTGAAAAGGGTGACTCGGAAGAGAGAAACAGAATCGTGGAGCATTCAAGTTATTGGTTCCGGCTGTTCCTGAGGCTCACCTGCTCCTAAGCGCATCCCAGGGCACAACCACTCTGAGAGATGTCCCCTCCGATGGGTTTTCCCCAATTTCAGAGGGGGATCTGTTGGGTGCAACCCGTAGTATGAACTAATGCTGAGTGAGTGAGTGAGCGCATGCATTGGCAATAATTTCCCTCGAGGCGGATGATGTTATTTATTACAGAAAGTTTTGCTCCCTTGCTGTCCTGGTAGAAATGCTACCTCGGATAGAGACAGATGTGTAATTAGGATACAGGTGGGATTTAGAAATGAAAACATGACTAAGAAGTAGATGAAGAGCTGCTGTAACCTGGAAATGAAGGAGAGTCTCGTCTCTTATACTGATGTGAACTCAAATATCTATGCTAGCTAACCTCGAACCACAATGACTTACAGAGTGTGAGCAATTTGGATGTTATTTTTCTTTTTGACTGGCTCTGAGATAATTCTGAGTGCAAGACACTGGGTTTAAAAACATCTCATACGCGTTTCTTATGCATCGTAACACTGAGACACTTAAATACTGTAGTAAGACAGACTGGGTAACTAAAACGGTGCTTGGCATGGAGATTTGGCACTGTGGCCTACTACGACCCAGGCACTGCACTTGAACGGTGACAAAAATTACCTCACTTACGGCTGGAGAATCGGGCTCCGAGAGGTATTAAAACACCTGCCTAGCATGAGGCTCCGTGATCTCAAGGAGCCGGGGTTTGAACTAGAGTTACCTGACTCGAAAATTCTTAACGAAGACTTGAGGTGTGAGTCTGACCGTGTGAAAACTGCCTCTGCCTGTCCCGTTTCCCAGCACACCAAGGCACGGGGACGCGGAGGGGGGCCAGACGGTGAGGACGAAAACCGACTCGACTGGATCACTGGAAAAACTTACGACGGCACGTTACTACCCAAAATCAAACACGCTTTTGGGTACAGTTCACTCTCTTTTGAACGAGATTCCTATCTGAAAGTTAGATACTGTCACCGAGCACCTTCGGTCTGTGTATCCATTAGATACTGTTTGGTAGAGAAACCAAATCTAGAGTCAAGGGCACATTGGCTTCTAAGTGGTTTTCTACGGAATGGATCATTTTCTCTAAGCTTTGGGCACAATTCTCCAGTGCGACGTTCCTTCCCAGGCTCATTTACGTCGGAACGTTTTTCCCCTCCGGATTCCAATTCGATCGATGTTTTAAAATCCAGAATGTAGACAACAGTAACCCAGGTGGTCAGTCCAATGCTTGTTCAAGAATTCTCGGTCGGACGTCTGCTAAGACACTGCACTTCCTCGGGGTCGTCACCCTCAGGGCACCGGAGGAAACTAAACGTCAGACCTGCAGGGCTCAGAAAGGGAAGGTGACCTCCCCGAGGTCATAAACCGGTAAGTGACAGCACTGCCATTCAAACCCAGACCCGTTCGGTTCAAGACCTACTGCTTTTTCTGCTACAGCACAGCTACGTGCCCAGCCCCAGAGTAGAGAGACGGGGTCTACAGACAAGGTCCCTGGTCCCAGGGTTTCTGAAACACACCGAGGCGGCTCGGAGGCACGAAGCCATTAAAGGACACTCTTGGTAGAAATAAACAAAGGCAGAAGGTCACGGAATGTGGAAATGGGAATAGCCCCTGGTGACCTGGGCTGGCGGAGCCGCTCACGGAGGGTGGCGAGGGGAGGTCTTGAAGATATCAAACAGGGCGAAGTGTGTCCTTTGGCTGGGGTTTAAGAGGGGGAAGGCTGGAGATCGTTTGAGAAGCTTTGAACAAGCAAAGGGAGCTGTGGGTCCATGGGTGGGGAAGACACGATCGAAACTGCCTTTGAAGATCAGTCTGCCACTAGGACACAGGCGGTCCAGAAAGTGAACGACGGTTGTTTAAGAGGGACAGGAGGCGAGAGCACGAAGTTACGAGCTACCGAGCACATGACAGCCTCTGGGGAGGAGGGAGCCCTACCACGCTACCAACCCTCCCCCCCAAACAGGTCTCGGCTCGTGCCAGCATCTGTCTCAACACGCAGACTCTGCTGGTAACCCCCAGAAATATGTGTACAAAGCTCACGCTAGCTTCTGAGGACATCAATCATCCCGCTTAGTAATTTCACCTGCCAGGTAGTGCCATTTAGCACTGGGGCTAAGGCAGGGGGCTGTCGGGCACCCCCCGTTCTCTGTGTGCCCAGGAAATGGAAATGGCCTGTTGCGAGGAACTCCCTTCTCTGTTGCCACCTTGGCGGGAACTGTCACCGCCACAGCCTCTGCTGACGCCTTAGCGCCTCCTGCAGCCACTGACCGTTTTCTGGGTGATCGTTTTCCCTCATAAATCCATCTCTCCCCTTCACGTAGTTCATCCCAGCCATGACGGCTTACTGCTGGTTCCCGCAGCATTAGCTTCTTTCCTACCCCAGAGACGCTGCGTGTCCTGTTCTCCCCACCACAAGCCCCCTTCCCCCTCTTGTTTATACGTCTGGTTATTTCTCCTCCTTAGACCTCTCTTATAACCAAGGTGGATCCCCAAATTCACATGTCCCCACTTTTCTCCATCACTGCATCTACTGTATTCATCAAAAGTTGTAATTTGATGTTTATTACTCTCTGCGGTGTCTGTCCCTGTTGGACTATAAACTCCCATGAGGGCGGGGACTGTGTCTGCCATTCACCTCTGCTCCCATGTCAGGAACCGTACTGGGCACCTGGTATCAGTGGTGACACAGATCTTAGACCCTAGAGCCCATCTAACGTGCCCATTTTACAGATGAGGATACTAGGACCAGAGAGGTGTCATGACTTGTCCATGTTGGTACAGCCAGTTGGAAGAAGAATTAGAAATAGACAAAATTAAAAACGAAAATCAGTTAAGTACTGAAAAGGCTGTGAGGTCATGGCAGATCGATTTAGTCTCAACACGGGACAGGGACTCTGAGGAGCAGGGCCGGGCTGGGAAACACAGGGGAGCAGCAAGGTGTCTCAGCAGCGCACCTAAGGAGGGGACGACACAATGACATCACCAGCAGCGACCAGCAGAACGAGAAGCGTGCTGTGCTGGCTGTAAGGAGCAGGCCAGCTTCCACGCCGATCTTTTCCTACCGGCCCATCCTGCTGCCTGAAAACCATAGCATGATCAACATTATGGGTACAGCTGCGGCAGTAAACATGACCGAGTGGACCCACGGGGGCTGTGCTGAAACGGAAACCTGACCTGGCCTCACCGGCACCGTGCACCAGCCCAGCGAGCCACGGCCCACGGAGCAGGCAGCATTTGCGCTCTGCAGGACGCCGGGGACAAGCGGCTCGTGGGGCTCTCTGAGGATGCCGCACACAAACCATCCATCTGACTCGGAGTCACGAGTGACTGGGAAGGAAGCGGAGGAGGGGAGCAAAGAAAAGAAATGGTCACTGAGCCTTAGCGCTTGGGGAAGACGTCCTCGCCCTTCCGGGTCATCGCTCCACCGTGAAGCGTGTGGGAAAGACTTGTATCACATCGATGGCTCTGTTAAGGGTCAGCTCTCATGGCAACAACAATCACAGCGTGAGAACGTATGAGAAGAAAGCTCGCCGGCCCTTGCCCTGAGCCGGCTCCCTCCTCTTCCACGGTTAAATTGGGAGAATTCGGGCCCCGGGACGGCCTTCCGCGCAGCGCTCGGGTTGCGGGATTTCATCTTCCCGTGTCACGGCAGAGCACTCTCAGAGCCTGTCAGACTCCTCCTCCCTGCACAGGACGCTGTCCCCTCCACTGCGGAGGCGACAGGACAGAGGACAAGCTGGACGATTCTCCCGCCGGCTGGCACTCAGGCTGGCGGAAACGTTCCGCACAAACGCCGGAGTCCGCAGGGTCTGCCTAGTGAGAGAACGCGTGTGTGCACGCGTGTGTATACGAGGCCCGGGCGTGTGCGGTGGCTGACGGGGCGACGCAGGGGTGGGGGACACACGCGCAGATAAACGCAAGAACCTGGGCGAACGTTCCCACTAATCCTAGACGCCACCGACTTCCGGGCCCTCAGAAGCCGGGGTCCCTGCACCCCGACCTGTGTATGTTCTAAAGAGTCACCACGAGGACGTGGCTTCGGGCCACGTGCCTGTTCAGACCCTTCGATGAGCAGAATCCTAAACCCCGTCCGGGTCTCCCACCCGCTTCTCTCACCTCTCCTTGTGAAGCGCCGCGACCTCCAGCCAGTCTGGCCTGTTTTCCTTTCTCACAAACTTCCCCCACTCAGGGTCTCAGCACACGCTGTTCCCTGTGACAGCAACACCCTCACCCCCCTCTCCCTAATTCTTACTCACTGTCCACGGCTGAAATGTCACCTTTCGAAGAGACGTTACATGCCTACCCCAAACTCGACTGTTAATGTGCTCTCCGAATAACCTCTACTTTCCCTGAAGGCATTTATTACAGTTCACGTTTCACATGTAATTTTATGATTTATGTCTGTTCCTTACTAGACTGGAAATTCCACAGAGAGATGGGCGGTGGCTATTCACTTCATCAGCGAATCCCCAGCACTTAGCACGGCGCCCAGCGAGCAATGTTCCTTGCGAAGTATTCGAAAATACTTGTTAAACCAATGCTTAACTGCTTCTGTCTTCTCTTCAGTCATTCTAACCCCCAAATAATACCCACCTTTCAGTTCACCTCCCTCACTCCTTTAGGGGCGCCTCTACGCTATTCATGCCGACCAAGCTCCCGTCACCCCCTTATCACGTCCGCCAGGCAACACACGAAACTTCCCGCCTCGGCCCCCTCAGACGCTGAACTCCACCTCAATTATACCTCACCACGCTCAGCTTGCTTTCGACCCTGAGGCTTCGGCTACATCTCAAGGGGAACGCTGCCTCGTGGTGGGCACCCTCTGTCATCGGCAACCTAAGATTTCCCTAAACACTCTGTCCCCGTCGGCCCTCCTCGACAGAAGTCCTCTGTCAGTCACCTCCCTCTGCATGAAGGTAAGTAGGCGAAGAATCCATTTTTTCTTTATTCCCTAATGCTTTACTGATTTCAAACAATAAAGATCACTTATTGAGCTGTTTCTAGGTATCAGACACTGTGCTTACGTTGATCGTCAAATGTAATTCTCTCTCGCAATTAGTGCAGTTTTGCATATGTTGTACACACCTGGTCCACAGTGAAGAGAGACACTCGAGTATCTCAGGCCCGTAAGGAGAAAAGAACCCAATAACAGCCCTAACTTTGGAGGGATGAGGCTGGAGCAGAAACAAATGGGAAATATAATAATCCAATTCATTCGGTCATTCATTTACTTATTCAACAAATGTGTATAAACTGTGTGCCAGGACTCGATCTACACACACTGGGATTATGACGGTGAACAAGACAGTTACAGCTTCTACCCTGCACAACTTAGAGCCAAATACGAGTTTGACAAGCAAACAGGCAATTGTAAGAGAGGGTGATGAGTGCTCTAATCGATGCCTGTTGCCTGGGAGCACAGAGAGGAACGACGTTCTGCAGCTCCGGCTGGGGATGACGTTTCACTCTCAAGCCACCATATGGGACCCCGTGGCATCTCACACCAAGGCACCGTATCTTTTCCAACGATGCATTTTCCTACAAACTCCTCCTTCAAACTATCAAGTTTACATTAATGACAAGAATTTATCATCAAAATATTAATAGTAATGGCAGCATTTGGCTCCATAGTGCAAGATCACAGTGGTCTCCTGCTTTAACTATTTCTAAAGTTCTTTTTTCCACTGGTACATGGTCCAAACCCAGATGACCCCTTAGTGCCAGAGATTGCACAGGCCTATAAAACAGAGAAAGTACAACAGACTATCTCAGGAACAGACTCAGAAGTACCCCATGCGATGCTATCTTAAAGTCAGAATAACCTGCATTAGAGCTGAAATTAGAGCTGAATGAACTTTCAATTACAGAGGGAGGGAGAGGGAGGGGGAGGGAGAGAGGAAGAGAGAGGAAGAGAGAGACTGACTTTATATATTAGCAAGGTTGTCCGAGAGGCTGTGTGTAGGAAGAGGATGGTGTGGGGAATACTTCAGGCAGAAGGAAGTGTCTGTGTACACGTCTGAATAGAAAAAAGCACATGGCTCATTTGAGGCAATGAAAAACAATCAGTGTGGCGTGATTACAAGGCATGCATCGGGGAGATACGGCTGGAGAGGGGGTTTGAGGCAGAGCCCTGGACTCTATCCAAAGACCAGGAGGACCCACTGCAGCATTTTAAGCCAAGAAACGACTCGATCCAACTGCGATTCAGAAAGCCCACTGGGGTGCTGAGGGGAGAATGGGCTGAACTCCACTCACCCTCCTAGGTCAACGGCAGCTTAAAACCCTGGGTGCCCTGGATAGCTGGGCTGTGAAGCCAGTTCACACGGAGAGCCCCCCACATTCCTGGGAGAACAAACTGTAGCAGGGGTTCGGAGGAGAATCCACCTACTCTCCTTACGGGCAAGCAGTAACCATGAGCAGAGGAAAGAAACTGGGAAAAAGCGGGACCTATTAAAACACTGCCATGTAAAAGATGGGCAGCATCCTACTTAAGATGCAGATGAAGAGCACGCTTGTGAAAACACTCACTTCCAGAAACCAACACGTTTTAGAAAAAACTGGCTCTGTGCTCTCAAGAAGTTTAGACATACATAAGTTCTAAAAAGAAATGAAAGGTAATACAGGACCGTGGACTCTGAAGAAAGGAGGCAGGTTGAGAGAGAGGCAGACACGGAGAGGACCGAGATTCAGTGAGGGACTATTACAGTAATATAAATGCGGTTCGAATAAAAAACGGAATCGAAGCTACAAAGGACAGAACTGACCAGAAGAAAAAAATCAGTGTCATGAAGGGAAAGCTTAAGAAGCCCTCGTAAAATGCAAACAAAAAAACGAGCCAACTGAAATCGTGAGAGAGAGTTTAGTTGTGGGGGGAAGAAGGAAGACCTACTGTACAGAAAACGGGTGTTCCTGAAAACGCGAAAAAAACGAAGACGGCGACGTTTTCTGAGGTGAGAATAGATCGATCTAAGTCTGCCGATCTAAGGGCCTCAAAAAGTACGAGGATAAAAAGCAAGAAAACACACACACACGCACACACACACACACACACCAGTATTGGTTAAAGACTGGACTTGGGAGAGAGGACAGCAGAGAGACGAAGACAGACACTGACTTGCCTGACACTGGACTTCCCTATAATACTCATGACAAGAAGCAAAGGAACAATGTCCAGATTAACTTGTGACCCGACGATTCATTATCTAGGCAACATGCCATTTGTGTAAGAAGGCAACTAAATCAAAAGATATTTTTCAAATATCCAAAAGCTCTGAAGATATGCCAAAGTGTAACTTTTCTGAGAAAAAAAAATACTCAAAGAAGTACTCATTTGACTAAAAAATTAAATCAAAATAAAGAACTCAGGAATCGAAAGGTTGTGTTATAAGCGTACTTAGAACTAAGTCCAAAATATTATAAATTGGATTATAAAACAGTGTAAATGTTAAGAATAACTTTAAAAGAAGATGCATACGTTCAAAATTCAGTAACAATAATAATGCAATAACATGAATTTTAAATGCCAGATCATATCAACAAAGTCCGAAAGTGAAGAAAAGATGTGAGAAAAAGTATGCTTATTCTTCATCTTACGGAAATGATAATTAGTAATACAGTTTCATTTTAGACACTAAAAAGTAGAAAGCAGATTGAAATCTAAATTTTTCCAAAGATGTATTATACCTTAAGGGAAAAAAAAAATACTATAACTTACATCACCTCACCACTATTTTTTTCCTCATGGAGCAATTTCCACTCCCTTGAATGACTTAAACACATGGCTTATGTCCTCACTCTCCTCTCCCATCTCCCATGAAATCAACATCTGGGTTGGGGACCGATAAGGCCATCGGAGCCAAGAGCTCTTACTTTTTTCAGCTCGACAGGCCTGCACACCCACAGACATACTCACATTCTGGATCTCATTATGAGACGTCGCTGTTCCAACTCCAAGATCTCAAACTGGGTATTTCTTTCCAGCTCTCACCTCCCATCTGCCTCCCCTCCCATTCCCAACACCCATTCCACCTAATTCATGCCCCACTAAAACTCGTAAGGGTGAACCCCTCCTAAATAACCCAGTTCATTAACCAATCCCCTTCTGGCTGCCTTAACTCTTAGTCTAGGCCAAGGACCAACGGTCGGTCCCACGAATGGAGTTTCTGTCCCCTATAGCTACCGCCCTGCATCGCCCTCCCTCCCTTTTTTAGCTGTACGGAAAATCTCGACACCCACTTTTCGCTTTAACCCCTTGCAACCTGTCTCTCTCTCCTTTCTATTAAAACTAGAAGACTTTCGATGCCCTCGAAAATTCTGATTAAGTCTTTGCAGAATCATTCCTATTTGAATCTCCTGGATGTCAGCCATTCAAGAATCACCCTTTGTTAAAACTGGTCCTGGGAATGTCAAAAGTAAGACCAGTTCCCAATCCTCCAGAGACCGAGACGCCATCAGGCAAAGTGAGCATATAAACCAGGAAGAGCAGTAACACAGTCCAGGTGCCACGGCAGAGGCACTTAGAGTAGTCAAGGCTGCGGTCTCAAAACACAGCCCCGACTGGGCGATGCTACGTGGCGGAGCTTCTTTCCAACCTTCTCGCATCTCCCTTTCTTGCCCTCCTTCTTTGGATCCCCCTCCTCACCCCTTTCCTTAAGTCTGAGCGTTTCTCACCATTCAGGTCTGTTCTCCTCACTCGGCACACGTTCCCTGGCAGACCTGATATGTTCCCAAAGCAACCGAAAGCGAGGCTGAAAATCTGCGTCTCCAGCCCCTCCCTCTGCTTTCACCTCCTGGGTCTCACTTGGAAAACTCACCTCGAAACCACCATCGACTCTAGGCCATTTCTCCATCTGTCAACAGACCCCACATTCTTCCACTACTCAGATTCGAAACAGAAATGAACTCTTCTCAATCTCCTCCTCCACCCAGCCGAGTACTTGGATGCCCATTTCTAATCCAGCCTTCGTTCAAGCTCACGTGCATCCACGCTTCCTACCTCTTACTGTGGTTATGTGCGGTCTGATTTCTGCCCAGCGAATCTGATCATTCTTTAAAGAGAGGAATTTACTGTGCTCACTTCGGCAGCACATATACTAAAGATAGGAATTTACTTGTCTCCTTTGTGTCTCTTCCAGCATCCGGCACAGTATACGGAATATAAGAGCCACTCAGTAACTGTCTGTTATGGAGGCTACCTTACGGCCACTCTGTGGGGGCTTGAAAAGCCATCAAGTGACACTGGATCTTGCCTGGAAAGCAGCCAAGGCCAGATACTGAGTCATGGACCACAGGGCAGGAGAGATCCGTCAGTCTCACCGCCTGCGTTTCGTGGAGGGCCGAAGAAACCGCTCACCCCTGTCCCCACCCACACAACCACTGACGAGCTCTGGGGCTCTGGGATGCGGGTACTGCAGGGTAGCGTTCTGGTGGTTTGCCCGGCTGCTGGCAAAATGAAACCAGGGTGGGGAAGCAGAATTCCAGAAAGCAGGCTTGCTGTCCGGTCCTCACGACTGAGCTGACAGCAGAGAAACTAAAATAGGAGCTGTGTTTTCCCCATGCCCCATGCAGAATGCAAACGAGAATGCTTTGCAGTCCCAGACTGATTGATTGCTTTTAACTGAAGAAATGATTTCACTTCCCCCTGTCTACCTTCCCCCTCTCCAGATATAATTAAACAGTTTCCACTCTACCAAAAACCTCCATTCCTGTAGTATCAAAAAAGGCAGAAAAGTGGTTGCGAGAAAAGCCTCATCCTAGAGAATAGCTGGTAACCAACTAGTTGCTAGACTGAAACGGGGCATTTAGTTCACAAATCAAACACCACCATGAAAAGACTCCAGACAGAAGGAGCACAGGCACCGTCTCTGGCGGTACGTACTTGCTGATGCACGCCAAAAAACTTTACTGACGTTGGAGCGAGTAACGGCAAAGGGAATCTTACCCGACCCTTCAGACTCATCATGTCATAAAGGAGAGCCGAGAGAAAATGCGGTCAGTTTTATTTGACTTATGTCCCCCTAACTTCCATTGTTCACTCCTGCCTGGTGTCCCAAAGCACTATCCCAGGCTGAAATTACATTTCTGGGCTGATCACAAGCACAGGGAAATAAATCACGTCTGCCCTAGGACTGAACCCAAAACCTAAAGCTGCCAGAGCGGAATTTGTGAGTTGAGTTTAGAGGCAACTTTAATTCTGAAGGAAATAAACCTTTAAAAAGAAATTTCAAATAACGATCTATATAGACAAAACAATAATCTACACTAATTAATTTGGGGGCTATTTATAACTTTTTTTTCATTAAGTGGCTATCTGCCAGAGTAGAACTTTTCTCATTAGATAGTTTGGGGCCAAATACAGAAACAGTAAACAGATCCGTGCTCAGGCTTCATCAAATCCTCAGGTCCACTTCCCTTTGTAAAGGAACTTACCTCTATAACAGGGTTCCATGAAAACAGAAAGCATCTGCCCACCCCCAACACCATTTCTTTCTCCCACCTGGGCTTTAGCTCGTCCGGAATAGTAGCAGTTAGTGAAGGTACAAACTAATACTGTTCCAGACAGCCACGTCAGGTAGAAGGGCTCCATGCTGGATTAGAAAACAGTTCTGCCCACAACTGACGTGGAAACCACACCAGAACCGTCCGCCATACTTTCCTAGTGGATCCCCTCCCCCCAGTGGATATTTACAAGTCCGCCCTCTGCCACTCAGGACCAGAGAGGATCAGCCTAGGCAGCAGCAGCAAGGGCAATGCCTACAGAACATCTCAAGCAGCATCGTCCGGAAAAATGTCCTAAGAGACACAGATGCAATTTTAAATTTTCTGGTAGCACTTAAAAAAAAGGAATAAGAAACTGGTAAAATTAGCTTTAATATTATGTTTTCTTTAACTCAATGTAGCTAAAACATCATTTTAGCATCTAAACAATATTTAAAACATTAGAGATGGTTCACTTTTTTTTCATGTTCTCTTTTCAAAATCAGGCATTTGACAGTTGTGGCACATCTCGATTCAGACCAGTCACATGCCAGATGCTTAACAGCAAGATGTGGCTAGTGGCCACTTTATCAAACAGCGTGATCGAGAACATTCTACTTGATAATTATTTGCTGGGTAAATGAAAAACTGAAAAGCTTTGTATTGCACCATTTATTTGCCCAATAAAGTAACTAAGAGATATTAGTTCCACGGATGGCAAATAAAGCTTTCAGAAAAAAGGGAGCTGACTCATTTACCCCAAATCAAACCATAAATAGACTTGGGAAAATTCTGGTCACCTAGAAGTCCAGAACTTACTGCAGAAGACCGAGCCTTCTGTGTACATGCACTTACGAAATAACACAGCCTCCGTCAGTCTCTTCTTGTGAAAGACGTGGCAAATCTCCATTTATTACAAATCGATGCCTCGTTTTGTCAGCTCTACATTCCCCTCCATTCTTTTTCAGACAGCTGGCGACTTCGCTTCCTTTCCTGGTAGTCCACTCCAACGCTTCCCTTTCTACTGCGTCCAAAGCCAGACCAAACGGTTCATGCTTTAAATCCTACAGCTGGAAACTGTAAGGGAACTCTAACGAAGCTATAACGAGGCTTTTAGGTATAGTGAAAAAAATCTCCAGACTGCAGATAAAATATTCACTTAATATTGACTTCTAATCTCAAAGTAACCAGATACATTTTTAAAAAGGAAAAACGCAAAGAGTCAATCCTCGAATGATATAACTATAAATTGAACTTTCGGTCAATTAAAAAGAATCAACGTTCTTTGAAAAAATTAAAAAGACAACCCACAGGGTAAATTTGTGTAGGAAAAAGACCACAGATCTGAACACAGACTCAACAAACATAGATTCAAACCCTAACCCTACTACTCTGTGCCTTGAGTAAGCTGTGTAACTCCTCTGAATATGCATCAACATCTGTGAAAAGGACATGTAATAAACTCTACCCCTAATACAATTATTACAAAGATTACGCAAAATAGAACACTGAAATGAGTACCTAATTTGGGTGTTAATAAACATTAGTTACCTCCCAGCCCCTAAACTCATTTATTAATTTGCAAAAAGCGGAAAATACTAATCTGAATTTATAGCCCTAATATCAATAGAAATAGGAACCCCACGACACCAAATTTCCTTTCTATTTTTCTCAGAATGAGGTGGGGGCTGAAATGGTAAACGGCTCAGCGACATGCTACCGAGGACAAAGGCCTGGAAGAGCTCTGGTACCCAGTTCAACACTTCCATCACCCCGACCGTATGGCAATGCTGGTGTTCCCATGGCGAGGACTAGCGTGGGGCGGGGGGGGGCGGTGACGTGGCAAAGGAGGGGCCCCGAGGGAGAACACTTAGCTCAGGCTGGAGGGAGGTTATGGGAGGCCTCCTGAGGGACGTAACCACTTAACCTGAGCCAGGCAGGCAAAAATGGCGAGGACAACAGGGAGGGGCGTGGAGATGGGAAATCTAGAGAAAAGAAATGGTGTGAACGGCGACGCACAATGTGCTGGACACAGAACTGGGGACGGCTCTTATGGCTGGAATACGAGGTGCCGCCGGACTGGCGAGCAGACTTCCCGTGCGTCCGACAGCACCTCGGGTTCCAGCCAGGGCGGACTTCACGGACACGAGGAACCTCGGACTTTATCCCGCTGCGGATGCGGACGGCAAAAAACAAGGCTGTCACTGGAGATCAAAGAACTGGCCCAGAGGGAGGACACCGTGGAGGGCCACTTTTACGTGACAGCAGGTCAGAAGAAATAAACGCTGCCACGCTGAACTCATCCATCATCTCTGCCGTCCTTTACAGAAAACACAAGGACGCGGTGAAAGAGACGCAAGGATTTTCCCAGAACACAGGCATTTCAACATCCTGGGGAAAGTCATTTTGGCAAAATATCCTTTCGTTGGGAGAGTTTGCCCAAAGATTGGGCCTTCCTCAGTAATACCAAAGCCGGACACTGCATGTGGCATCAGAGAAAAACCAGCAAAGAAGTCACAGGATCGCTTAATCTCGACTGGCACCGGAAGCCTCAGTGCCACATGGAACCACCGTCTCACGAGGCCAGGAGAGATAAGAATGGGGTCGAGTGCCCAACGAGTAGCTCGTCCCACCCAGTTCCACTGTGAGGATCATTACAAAGAGACAAAATGCAAATCCTTTCAGCTATTTTTTGGTCACGTAAGTAACAACAGTGGTTTTTAAGTTGGCAAAACAAAAAATAGGGACCTCTGAAAAATCTGCCAGAAAGTGGCAGAAGCTGAAGAGACGGTAAGAGCGCGTGGCGGGCTGGGAGCGGAGCCCCAGAACCACGACGCGGCGAGGACATTCTCGGGGAAGTCCAACTCCGGGGCACACGGTGGGCCAGTGTTACGGTGCCAGTTCGGGGATGAAACGCAGAAATGTGTGCCCTTCCGGGAAATCATGTTATTGAAGTTTTAAACCCTTTTAAATCTTTTTTTTATTCATGGTCAACAGCTCTAAAAAGTACTCTAAATAATTAGCTGCTGCAGATAAGGGAGAGCGACTCAGAGACAGTAAGAACAGCGGGTAGTGCTGGCGACCCTCGCCCGCTCCGCGGCTTCTTCATTAGAACATGACTTATTCTTGGGGTTCCACGTTAAATCCATCGACATCTGTCAAAAGGGCTCGGTTCTTAATCACTTGATCAGTTCTTAATGGTCTCCACGTTCAGTTAGATAAATAACAGAAACTAGAACCACATGTCTGTATAAAACCACTTAACTTTTGAGCAGAAGTGGAGAATCTGCCTAAGACGGCACCGAAAACGTCCAAGAGGCTGTAAAACTAAGCGAGAGTATCCTGCTAACGTCAGAGGCAGAAAATTCTATTTTGGTCTCATGTGTAAAAATGGATACAAAAAAGGAAAAAACAGAAATGTAGGCGGGTGTCATAAAAATAATGTCATCAAGAGGACCTGCCCACCCTTTTGTATAATTACAGGACACGACCATAAGATGAGGATGTTGTCTGTGAACAAACAGTAAGCTCTGAACTCCTGCAGTCTGTAACTTATTTTTACTTTTTGGGGGCGGATTGGAAGAAAGAGTATTCTAATAGCATTTTCGTACAGTGATGAATAGTCTTTGATACTACACCAAAACGTGACAAGTGGTAGTTTCTATTTTTTCTGAGCTCTATTGAGATATATTTAACATGTAACGTTGTAAGTTTAAAGGATACAATGTGATGATTTGATATACATATATATTGCAAAATAATTAGTTAACACATCCATTACCTCACAGTTACCGTGCGCACGTGCACAGGTGCGTGTGCGTGTATGTGTGTGTGTGGTGGGAACATTTATATTTTCGCATTTAAGTATGTTCTTGCTTCTCAGATATTTATCAAGCATCTGCTACGTTCTAGGCAATGCACTGCTGTTCCCAGATGACCTCAGGGTCTGTCGATAACGCCCCCTGTCACGGCTGTCACAGCACCTAGCACAGCGCCGAGATCCGAGCAGCCACCCAGTAAGCACCTCCCGCCACATTTAAGCGAACACGGGAGGACACACAGGATGAGGCGGCGCAGGGTGCCCCCTCGGTAAGAGCCCGCCTCCGGGTACCACCTGGCCCCGCCCTGGGGGACCCGCCCTGCCCCACCCTGCCCGACGTACCTGTCCACTGAGGCGGGCAGCGGCAGTTGTAGGTGTTGACCCCATCCACGCAGACCCCTCCGTTCTGACACCTGTGGTTTGGGCAGTCGTCGATATTCCGCTCACAGGTGCTTCCTTCAAAACCTGGCAGGGGGAGGAGGAGAGAAAAGGACGAACTGTCACTCGGGAGAAGTGACGGGCTCTCTCCCGCAGGGCGTGGCCACCGGACGGCCAACGGCGTCACGTGTCAGTTCAGGAGCCAGCAGCTGGTCATCCAGGCCTCACCGTATCACATCCCCACCCCATCTTCTGTCTTCCCTTGCTTCCAGCACGGCCAGACAGTTAAAGGGACTCATTATGCCAACGACCTGCTTTCACAGTGACCTCACAAGTATTTCAAAGCATTTCATGAAATAAGTCTCGACTTGGGATAAATCTCTACTAGGACACCTATTCTCTGGTCCTAAAAAATTAGATTTACCCCAGCTCCAAGCTCCAAGACCAAAGATTATCTAATTAAATTTTTTTAATTCCTTTTTTTTTTTTTCCTTGGGATGACTGCCTGGCAAAGCGAGGTGGGGGTGGAGGGCATAAGAAAAATTCTGAACTCGAAGTCTGAAGATATTAGTTGGGTTCCAACCTCACTACCTATAAGCCATGGAACACACGGTCAATTCCAAACTCTGAATCAGCTTCCTCGTCTATAAAATGAGGCTGATTCCACCTGCCCGGCCTGCCCGTCTAGGTTGTTATAAGTGCCACATCGTGAATAAAGTGCAATGTAAATGTAAAAAGCCACTTGAAAATGGGTTGGCAATATTAATAACTAAATATTAATAAATAAACTTACCAACCCTTTCCATTCTTCCTTCTCCTCTCTATAATTGTAGCATTGCTTCCTTCCTCTGGATTTTCCCCGTTTATGAAAAATGAAACCAGCACGTCGCACTGCACCCCGACTGCCCCGTGCGTTCCTCTGCAATGTATACGCCGGCTTCTTCCTTTCCCTCTCCTTGCTACCACATCCCTTAGCTATTAAAAGAGAAAGCTACCAGCTTTAAAACAAGAGCATGTTCGCTGAACATTCTCCCGTTTGGAGTATGACTACGTATCTGGCCTCTTCGGAACGTTCCTTAAGGTTCCTCTCTCGCGCTCAGCACTTACTGGGCCTGACACCGGGCCCTGGGGACGTAACAGCGAGTGAAAGAGGAAGAGGGTCCGCTTTCGGGGCGTCCGCAGCCTGGTGGCTGGAAGAGACACTGGTCATGTCTTGCTGTGCTCGCTCCTCACCACAGGTGCTGTGGTGTCCTCTGTCTGCTCTGCTGCGCCGGACAGGGCTGCTTTCCCCGAAAACAGGGACGGTCATGTAAGTGAGTATAAACTAAGTGGCCGAAAAGTTTACCCAGAGACCGAAGGAAGTCGCTCCAGAGAAGACGGGGAGGACGGAAAGCCTGACTGAAGAGAATTCTTTTCTCTTCGTGTTTGGTGCTCGGTCCGTTCCAGCAGACGGATCGCTGAGGAAGCTTGAGGAAGACTAGGCATGTTCTTATAGGCTCAGATTTTTAAAAATGGATCGTGTTACTCACGGATCCATTTAATCCTGTTCTTACAAAGAGGTCTTGCGAAGGGCTAATGAGTGAGAGAATGCTGAACTGTGTGGGCCCGCGCCTAACTACGGCAGAGTGAGGCAGAGCTGCGTGGACCCCCCGAGCAGCGGTCCCTGTGTAAGAACCGAGAGGCCTGTGTTCCTTCTCCTCTGGCGCTCGCTCTTAACGGGAACATTCGGAGAAGACCAAGGTACAGTTTTAGAGTGTGGGCGGGACATAAGGCTCCTGGCCCAACGTTGCTAGAACCTGGACCGTGGTTCTTGTGATGCTCTACAACTGGAACGGTCATCCTCTCTCTAACCTGATCTCTCTGGTGACTATGATGAAATGTCAGTGACCAGGGTATCAGGGAAGTGAGGAAGGCCCTGGAACCAAACTACGGATTTGAAACTGTGACCCTGAGTTTATGTTAGCCAATGCTACAACTAACTGAATTCACCAACCGCAGACAAATTAAGAAAGTGGAAGCACTTGAGCATAACCACGACATGCAAGAAACAAAATGTTTTCTTTTTATGACTATTTTTGAGGTAGTTCTTCCCTGCCAATAGGTAGGTAGGTGAGAAGGCAGGTAGGCAAAAGCGTTGATGCATGGTTGCGGCATGGCCTCTCAGGTCAAACGGCCTAGGTTCGGCTCTCAGCCATGCCATGCAACATCTGAGTGAACATGGGCAAGATACTGAGAGCTCCCCACGCCCCCGCCGAGGAATCAACAAGACCTAGCTCAAAGCACCGTGTTAACGTTTAAATGGGTTAGATATAAAAAGCACGTCACTTGATAAATGGTGCTGGGACAGGTGAATATCGATATGCCAAAGAATAAAGCTGGACCCCCTTCGTCACACCGTGCACAAAAGTGAACTCAAAATTTAAGAGTTAAAATGAAAAAACTCTTAGAATAAAACAGAGGAGTACATCTCTGTGACTTGGGCTAGGCAAAGCTAACTTAAATAGGACCGAAAGCACAAGCAACAAAAGAAAAAATAGACAGCTGGACTTCACCAAAATTAAAAACATTTGGGTGTCCAAGGACATCATCAAGAATGTAAAATGACAACCCACAGAATGGGAGAAAATATTTGCAAATCATATATCTGATGAGGGACTTGTACCTAGGACATAAAAAGAAGTCTTACAACAATAAAAATACAAAATACATAAAATAATAATAAAAAGACAACTAGCCCAATTTTACAAAATGGGTAAAGGATCTGAACAGACATTTCTCCAAAGAAGGTATACGAGTGGCCACTTCGCACGTGAGCAGATGCTCGACATTATCAGTGAAAAAAGTTCTGAATTGATCGGGGTGATGGTTACACATATCCGTGAACATACTGAAAACCAATGAACTGCACACTTTAAAAGAGCAGATTATACAGCATGCAAAGTATCTCAAAGCTCTCATATTAAGGGGAGAAGCCATAGCGTACCCAATGCCCAGTAAGTGTTCTGCACGTATTAGCTAATACTATTATATATCAATAGGATCAAAGCATCCCTTAGAGACTATCTACTCTAATCGTTTTGTTACAGATGAAGAAGCTGAGGGCCATATGGCTGACTTATCCAAGATTACATGGCTAACAGGTAAGAGTCAGTACATTTCCCAGTTCCGATCAGCATGCTCTCCGGGAGCTCAGAGTTCTCTTTGAATGATCTGAAAAACTGACCTTAGGTCTAAAGTTCCCATGTCTGAGAAAAACTCAAGCCAAATCAGTTCTCCTCCAAAGTTAAGACAGAATTTATGCTTTAAAAATAGAGATAGAGAGCTCTTTTTGGAAATAGCTAGCAAATTCTTGCAAGAAAGTCTACCCAAAGGAGCAAGGGGTAAGGCTTATATAAATAAGTTACAGTGCAATCACTTCTTTAAAATATATTTTAAGGTTTTAGGGGAAAGGCAAACAGACACGTCTCCAGACCTGTGGGTGGGTGTGTGCAGCAGACACACAGAGGCTCACGTGACCGCACTGAAAAGGGTCTGCGCTTAACGGCAATTCACGTCCTTAAAAGGCCAAAAGGAGAGAAATTAAACTTAGAAGGAACATTTTAAGACTGTGCTGTTACAAAACTGATAAATAATGACAGTGAGGGTGGGGAGCAGTCTTTTCTGCGTGCCCCCCCACCGGAGAACAGCGTCCGCATCTTCCCACCGTCGGGCTCTGTGGGGTGCGAAGGTGGACGGGCTTGGTGGAGAGGCACAGAAAGGGGAAACTGAGGTGGCGCACTAGGATGCTCTCGGGCCAGGCCGAAAGTCCTCAGGAAAAGCTTTGGTGCACAGGGATGAAAGAGCGCGGGGGACACCAGGGGTACCCAGAATGGGACAAGGGCAAGAAGGTCGAAGTCTACAAGGCTACCTCCTACCCTGACGCCCCGGGAAGAAGCCTGTCACAAAGGCAACCTGGTCCCATCTCTGTCCAGCTGGTTTCCTGGCACACGTCTTCCGCCTTCTGAGTGGGCTCAGAGGGGCTCACCGACCCCCAAGACTGGCCCAGGTGTCCCCCAGCCCCGCCACCCACGTGGGCCGCTGCTCCCACCTGCCTCCCTCATCCTCTCCCACGCTTCCCCGTCTGACTTCATCCCTAAAGAAGTCACGGAAATGAGTAAGGGGACACGAAAGAAAGAAATTCGGGACATTGTAAAACATTATACAACAGAAGTTCTCTTCTCTGTCACAGCCAATTCATTCATTCGTCAGATGTTCACTGAGTCTCAGCCTCGTGCCGGGCTCTAAGCTGGGTGTCGGGCGGGAAGGTTAAAACGAGAGTCTCTACTGGGACAGACGAATGAATACAGAATCGGTCTGATCAGCGCTCTGCTAGCGGGGCATGGGTTGCTGAAGGGTCTTCGAGGGTCTCTTGGCCCCAGGCAGGTCGGAAATGTAGGAGGCATTTCAGTGAAACAGGTGCCTCTGACACCCGGGCGGAACCACGCAGCGTGGGCCAACAGGAAATAGAACTATGGAGTGAAATTGGACCTAGGGCCCAAGTCGAAGGAGCTGAAATAATGCCCTCTGGAAAGTGGGGTGATCGCTTCTGCATCTGCTCCAGAAAAGCCGGCCCAGATACGATTAGTATAACACCCTCGTCACATGCCCTGGACGAGAATGCGAGAAGGAATTATTTCTACCAGTTTTTAAGCTCAGCAACAAAAAAGCAGAGACAAAAGCCACAGAATATGCTTAAGCTCTGTTTCAACGACACAGGGATATTGCGCCTAAGCGGCCTATAAAGCACGGGGTGGTTTATAAAGGATAAACCTTCGTTGTTTGGAGAAGACAGATCAGACGGCTTTTTTATAAAGTTTAAAAAAAAAAAAATCGCAGGGGAATGGAAAGGTGTGGGAAAGAAAGAAAAGGGGACAGCACATCGCCCGATCCGAGTGTGAACTCGCAAGGGGCGGCCAGCAGCTTCGAGGGACCCACGGATTTGGGGTTACCTGCGCTGCTTCGAGAAACATCCACAAACACAAAACCAGCCTAACTCGTTCTCGCCCTGCGGGTTGGCCATAACCCCAAAATCCTGGGAGTCAATGACTCGCTCACGTATTTTCTATTTTGCTCTCATATTCAAACGACTCTGGCGAGTGCCCATCCTCGGGGATTCTGCTACGGACGCCGCTTAGTGGCCACTCGCGAAGTTCTAGGTTATTAACTCGCTGATCCAGGAAGAACAAATATGGTTCCTTGGTTTTATTAGCTCTCTCTTGAATATATTGTTTTCTTCCCTCTATGGAGAAATACTTCTTCTTGTTTTTTTTGGTCACATAAGATGAGTCATTTTTGCACTTTTAATTCTCTCCCCATGAATCTTACGATAACACTAAAGTAACTACAGTGCCCTTGGCAGGACAAGAACTATAACTTAACCATTCAAACATAATCACTAATTTATCCGGGGTCCGCCGACTTTCAGCGTTGGAAAGGACTCTAAAATTCTTCTCCTCCGGTACTAGAGAACATAAGGACAGGAGAGGCGGAACAGGGTCCAGGATGCACGACCTCGGGAGGAGAGTGAGAGGGCCCGAACGGAGCAGGGAAGACGGGGCAGAGTGTGGACAGATCGACCGGAAACAACAGACACATGGAGTAAATTACATAGTGCAAATTATCTAGTAAGAAGAGAAGCGTTATAGAAGGGAAGACGAAGTAGACGAGAGCAAGCAGTAATTCAGGAGTCCTGGGGGGTGGTTACGGTTTGAAACGGGGTGATCGGAGTGGGCCTCGAGTAAAAGTGCGAAGGCTTGGCGTGTCACGGGAAGCAGCCGCTGGGAGGCACAGAGGACCTTAACGAGCTACTTTGCCTCCTGCTGACTCGGTAGCCCCATTTTTGCTACTAAAATAATGATGCTGCTCAAATAAGGGCGTTATTATTTACACTGACAGTGATTATTACTCTAAGTAACATTTCAGTCACGTGATCATTTGGAGTGGTGCAGAGGGCGATGGAGGGAAGGCCTAGGCTGCAGTGTGGAAATCTTCGGGCTCCGTTCTCCTGTGTGGAATCAAGTTAGCATTTTCCGAACTTCGCCTGGGATATTAAAAACGATGAGCACAAAAACCTTACAAATTATATAAATACGAATTTATTCCTAATGTTCCTACATCATCTATTGTTTTAAATGCTCTTTAAAATTTCCTTCTATACGTTGTCCAAGCTGATACCATTTGCTTTATAGATCACGGGACCCCGGAAGGCAAGAACTAGTCTACTTAACTATTTTTAAATGTCTGCATGATGTCACACGTAGGCCGATATGTAACAAGAAGTATCTCTTTTTTCCTATAACGTGAACCTTTTTTTTTTTTAACACAACACCTCAAAGTGTTTAACAAAAAGTTTTACACGTTTTCAAAGCACCTTCAGGGGCAGACAAGGAGTGCAGGGAGACGCAACAAGATGCACAGGCGTCAGAAATGACCTGTCTGCGTGTCTGGATTCAGCCTGACCATGTCAGCTTTGGCTGAATCACTTAGCATCTCCAAACTTGAGGTACTTCACCGGGGAAAACTCGAAAAATAATACCTATCTATCCCCGAGGATTCGTGTAAATGAGCTAAAAGCTGCAGAAGTACCTGGCACAGTGCCTGACTCATACAAGGCATTAAATAAATGTTAGTTTTCTCTTCGCCAAATCTTCTCCCAGGCCCCTGCATCCCAATCCGCCTCCCCACCCCCCACGCACACACACTTCATCAGTGAGTAAATAAATGTCTTGCTTTAAACTGCAAGCAGCGTGTAAGAGAGAGCCAAGATTTAACTCCACCCCACCAGCCCTGGCGACCTCTCAGCCGTGGAGTCCCTGGTTATTTCCTTTCTCAAGGAGGAGACACTATTCCAGTTTGACACATCCCTTCCTGGACATACTCTCAGAATTCCCTAAGGTTCTTATCGTGGCTAATGGATAACAATGCAGAGACTATGGCAGTGAATAATCACTCTCTCTGAGCTAAAAACTTCCTTTATTGACTTCTCTCACTTCCCGTCAGCATTTTGCTGCCAAATCAACCTCTTGTTCTAGGCAACTATTAAAAGTAATTCTCTGGGGACTGAAAAACACACTTGGCCTTCAACAGCAAATCACAGTAACTTCAATTACTAGCCACTTGTAGACTAGTAGAACGGTTACACTCGGAATATGTGTAAAATTAAATTGTTTACGTTTCTATTTCCTTCCTTAACCCTTAAAAGGAAAACAGGAGTGAAGAGATATTTCTTAGTTATTCTTTCTACAAGATGATCTGGATAATAGTAATATTATGTCAACAAAAAATTTACTTAGTATCTAGAATGAAAGTATCAATTGTTCTTCGAAGAAAGAGAAACTGAAAGCAATATGACAATAGCTTCTTCTTGTGGCTTGCAGTTAAACAGCATGACATTTTCTATTATGTAGCAGTGTCTTGTGTACTGCTCTATCCTAAGCACATAGCTCAGCGCCTAGAAGACAGTTGACAGTCGGTCAAATTTTACTGAACAAAAGAAATAAATTACCATTTGGTTTTATACCCAGGACCAACGTATGACCTGTAGCCCCCCCCCAAAAGAAAAAACACACAACCCCACTACGTGTGACCCGCATCCACAACACCGGAATCTAAGATTCCCGTTCAGAAGAGTAGCTACGACAGCCTCTTTTTGAGGCAATTCTGCTTACTTTGGCACATTACTCCCCTCTACAGTTTTCCTCCTTCTGGTTTGTACCAAGGATATTTGTATAAATACAGAATCTTTGTTGCTTAGTAATTCATCTGCTCCAGCTGCTTGCGTTCTGTTCCCAATCGAAATTCTCGGTTTTCAGCCTCCTCGTCCTTTTTGAGTTCGGTGGATTGGCCGGGCTCGCCCTTCCCGCCATCTCCACGGCACTGGGCTCCAAGCTCCCACACGCTGTTCCTCTTTTTGCTTTTTTTGGGGGGGTTATTTGCGATTGTGCAGTACGTAACCTATCGGCACTCATCGACAAGCGCTCGCTGATTCACAGAGCATCACCCCGCCCCACCTCCCACCCTAGTTCCAAAATTCTCTAGCTTTGAGTCAGGGCAGGGTTACCCCGAAGTCACAGAGGGGACCTGGAGAGAATTCAGAGGGCTAGAAGCCCAAGGAAAATCACAGAAGCATGGGTGGGTAGATAGGGAAATATCATCCCGTCAGAGGTAAGAGCGTGTGGGAAAGCTGATCGCCAGCTGTCACTGCTAATTCGCTTTAAAGTGTCACTAACCACACATGCGCCTTTTCCGGGCTCATTCTCACTGTGCTCCTTCCCATGCCATATACTCGTCTGTCCCTTTCCCACAGCTGTTTCTCTTCTTTCTTACTGTTCCTCCAAAAGGGACAATAAACAATTTCCTAGCCGCTCATCATCGTAAACCCCGACATGTTCAATTACCCCTGCTCCGTTTATGCAGCACGGCGGGCCCATAAACTCCTCCCTCGCCAGTGACCCGCCTCACACAAAATTCTCGCTTCCCCGTTTCCTCTGCTGAGACGGGTGCTTCCTAAAGGGCCACACCTGCCGTCTTCCTCCTGTGTAGGAGCTGCGTCTCCCGACCCCAGGACACGCCGGGGACTCCTTACCTGGAAGGCAGTTGCACTCGAAAGTGAAGTCGCCTGTCTGCCGGCAGGTGCCTCCATTGACACAGGGGGAGGGGGCGCAGGGCACGTAGAGGCTTTCGCAGTGCTGGCCCGTGAAGCCCGGGGGGCACTGGCACTGATAGGAGCCGGGCAGGTTGACGCAGGTGCCACCATGCTGGCACTGTCCTGGAACGTCACACTCGTTGACGTCGGCCTCACACTTCTGTCCCGTGAAGCCTGCGAGGCATCTGCAGGAGAACTGGTTGGCCACGGTGGTACAGGTACTTCCGTTTGCACAGGGGTGGGACAGGCAGGCGTCAGTCCACTCACACAGCTTCCCTGGAGGAGCGAGAACTGAACTCAGCCCTGCCCACGGAAATGGCGGTCAGCCCCAAGCTCGCCACCCCCTCTCCCACCCAGCAGGGGACGTCAGGGAGCTGTCGTGTGGAGGATCCCTAAGCTCTTTGAATTTGACATGGAGGCAGAGCAGAGCCCCCCGCCCGGATCATGTGCTACAGGCACTTTCCAGGACCCTCAGCCGAGACACAAAGGCTCATGGCGAAGCACAGCCCTGAGGATTCCATCGGTCCCTGTAGCAAAGAAGGATCTGGACCCAACCACTGTCTCTTACTTCCTCGTCTCTGCATGAGCTGCTCCTCAGTTTAGAATGCCATCTTCCTTTCTGTTTACCTAGCGGACTCCCACTATGGTGACAACTCTGCTCAGAAGTCACCGCGGCTGAAAGTTATCCTAATGTCCCCCTCAGCTCCCCAAGTCTCTCCCTCCCTCCCAATGGCAGGGGCTGTATTCCTGTAGCAGGCTCTCGAATCCTGTCTTTTGAATGAATAACAGGTCCTGGCATTTTCCACCACATAGAGCGTGGATAGACAGACTTCTTAGAAGGTAGAAACAATACCACTTCTATTTCCTTTAAACACAACACACATGCGCACATATTCTTGGAGGCTTTATTAACTGTGGTCTTGCTAGAAATATTGCTTGATGCATTCGGAGAGGACGAAGAACCCCTGACTCCTGGTACATGACAACTAGACAAAACTAGAAGCTGTCTAGAAAGGTGACTCCTGTGGACTCTCCCAGGTAGGAAAGTACCAGAAGCAGCAGGAAGACTGATGTGCCAGATACTAGGCATGACTCAAAGGAAGCAAAGCAGATTCTCTGAAATAGAGAGGAAAAAACACCCCCATGCTACTAATACATTTGGTATTCATGTGACTTTTGGCTGTCATTGGCGTAAGCTTTTTTTAGAACTGAAGGAGTGAGAACCCCCTGCATTTACTAAAACTCCCATCGGTTGTCAAACTAAACATCCAAATCTTTGACCCCCACAGGGAAGCAAATGAGAGCCACGACAGCTTTTCTAAGAGAGAGAACGTGGTGACACGTGAGCACACAGAAGTGCTCTCTGCCCATCAAAGGGGAAAGGTGCAACAGAAGTTTGGGCACGGCACGGAGATCTCGGGGCGCTGAGCGGAGAGAAGGCACCTCTCATTCCACCGAGAGGCACTTACCTACAGTGGAGCGAGGTTAACACGGCCGCTTCTGGCAACCACGTGTACTGCAGTGCTGGCCGTAACCGAAACAGAAAGGTCCCTGACCTTGGTTTCCCGTAAGTGTTACGTGGTGTAGGTGCTCACTTCCTGCCCCTGTTTCTTCATCTAAGAGAAGAGATTAGCTAACAAGGTCTGGCTAGGAAGGGTCTGAGGCTATCGCAAAACCAAAAGGGTGAACTTGACCTGCGGTGATGCCTCAGGCGAGAGACGAAGGTGGTGCGTGTGCAAAGGAGGTCAGAAGCCTGCAGAACGCCAAGAAGAAACCCTTCCGGTGGCAAAGGGAAGGAGCTTTAATTCGGGGGTCGTTTCAGAGTGACACTTTAACTACGGAGAAGACTTTACTGCCGTTTCCGCTGGTCAGGATGAAAACGTTTTACACTGGCATGCCCTCCCCTCGCCTCGTCGAGCAAAACAGCTCAAAACTGATCATCGGGGGGAAATTAACCTCTTAACCGCTAACTCTTCAGTGACTCACAGCATCAGGGCTGTCAGTCGCGATGGAGATAATGTGTCACCCCTACCAACTCCTTTTAATGAAAAAGCAATAGAACGAGGATTCCAAACCAAGTGGGCCAGCCTCGTGTTCTGAGCACGTTTTTCATTTTTTGCTTATTAGGTTGACGGAATTGTTGGTGCAGTGGGGACAAAATGGTGAACGGTTCTGCTTTTCTCATCTAACTTAATAAACACGGTTCACAGAGGCTAACTGCCCGGAGGAACCATGAAAGGACCCCTAAGACAGAGCTTAAATAACATGGGGCGATCACCGATTCTAAAGCGGGCGTTCCTGGTGAAGGGGTGTGGGACAGCATGGAGGCAGCAGGAAATGGTGACAATGACGGCGTGACTAGAGCCAGGTGGTTGGGGGAGCTGAGGCTGAGAACAGGTGTAAGGTCTAGCCCGTGAAGGGCCCTGGAAGCAGTAAGAGCTCGCGGTTGACCCTGTGGAGGATGGAGCGTCATCGGGCACTGTCAGCAGGCGAGTCTGTGAGAAGAGCTGCGTATATAATGAAACATATGGCAATGTGACGGGTGAACGAGACAGGGAGATGGGAAAGGCAAGGAAGCGAGTTAGGAGGTGAGAGGCGACGGGCCCCTCAATCGCAGGGCAGAAGGGAAATGGGGAGGAGCAGACAGGTGAGAGGTACTCAGGGGAGGGGGCTGTGTGACTGAGTAAGTGGGGTAAGAACGAGGGGGGTAGGTTTCATCACCCATCAATGTCGACAGGTTGAGTTTGGGGCACCTGTTGAATTTCCAAGGATAATATGAAATAGACAGAACCGTGAGCCTGAACGTCAGGGTCAGGGAGAGCGAAGAGGGCGACTGGGAGAGTCGCCAGCAACTCACGAAGACAAAGACACGAGAATGTAATGAATGAGGACGAGGCGGCGCGGGCCAAAGGAACGCTTGGCGGTCAGGAAGCCCCGAGCGTCCAGGGAGAAGAGGACGTTTCGAGAAGCAAGTGACTGGTAAACGGCACGGACGGCTCCGCTGGGGACGGCGAAGGGTTCTGATCCCTGCTCCCGACAGGCGTACTTTAGAGAGTCACGTACCCCTGAGACTCTGACCCTCTTTCTTTCCCCTTCTCCCCTCTTAAAACTCTCAGAAGGAAGCTCGTGGAGCTGTCTGGGACATCGGTTCCTCACCACGGTGTCAAACGCGCCCCAGAGCCGGGGGACCCTTAAGAGCCCGATGTCTTTATTCAAGATCAAAAACGCTTAAATAAAGGCACCCGCTGAGGACAGGAAGCACGGGCCCGAGTCCGGGGTACCTGTGAAGCCGACTGGGCAGGTGCACGCGTAGTCCTCCCGGCTGAGCACGCGGCACGTGCCCCCGTTCTGACAGGAGGGCGAAGCGTAGCAGGGGTGGGCGGTGGAGTGCTGGCAGTCCTCGCCCGTGAACCCCGGGGCGCACTGGCACGTGGCTTTCCCCAGCAGGGCCTGGGCCACACACGTGCCACCGTGCTGGCAGCGGTTCCTCTCGCAGGGGTCTCGATGTTGACAGTACTCTCCCACGAAGCCCTCTGGACACCTGCGTGGGAAAGAGCGGAGTCCGTGAAAACGCTGCCTACGTCCAGAACCTTACAGGATGACGCAGTCCGTCCAAGAAAACGCTAGGCTGTGACTTGTGACACTGGCTCACTCTGGGAGCAGAAGTGCTTCGAACTTAACCACATACTCCCATGTCCTTTTGGGTCTAGGCTGGTGACAGGTCACCAGGTAGTGATCTAGCACGACTGCCATGGCCTGGCAAAACACAACACAGCTTTTCTCCGGTCCCTACAGGCTGGACGGGTGTGACAGCGCCTGTCTGTGCAGCGCTATTGAGAGCTGTCGGTTTAAACTCATTCGCTTTCTCCTTTTGACTAAGCCATTTGACAGGATGAAGACATTCCACGATGATGCATGGACTGACCCTCTATCCCCTCCAATTTCAAATATGATTTAAAAGCCCATATGTCTTCTCTCAAGCATTAAGAAACGATAAGCCCTGCCTTTCCTGTTTCCATTGAGACATTAATTGATCTATACCTAGATTTCTGGGTTATGTTTGGGGGTTGAGACTGCAAGAGAGAGAAAAGGGAAGTGCAGGCAGGGGGAGGGTTGACGGGGCTTTTTTACTTTTACTTAAATATGTTAATACATAAGTAGTAGGCAGCTCTTCTAACCCAATAAAAAAGCACAAAATGTAGCTAAAATAACATTAGAAACGATCCAGGTTACCCTACGGACACCACAGTGAAGAAAAGAAAAACAATTAAAGCAGAAGCTCGGATAACATTTTGCACATGGCGTCTTGAGGGAGCATTTTATGTGCCCCCCGCTGATTCACATCCCAAACGGTCTGCAACAGTTATGACAATTTTCTCTAAACAGCATTAGAAAGGCATGAAAAGTCTCCGTTTTCACAACGAAGAGGTCATTTAAACGGGACCTCTGAGAAGCAACTACAAGGAACGTGACTTCGACTCTAACTATAAAATTTAGCATTTCGCTGTCGCCCCAGATACTTGATTCAACTTATTTCTCCGGTTTGCTTTTCGGAGGATAGAAAACTATATCTACAATGCTGTTCCACCGTTACCTTAAAGATAACACGTTGAAACCCAAATCTTCCTCCTCAAAACCAGCTCCCATCTTGTGCCCAATCGGTGTGTCCACATTCTCCCAGTCGCCCAGACTGGGCTCATGCTCTACTCCTTCCCGTCTCTGCCAACCACGTCCAAGACGTTCAATGAGCCATTGGTTGGCAAGGTGAGGTCTTTAGAGGTCACGGTCATGGAGCAAAGGAGGAGGACCAGATATTAGGGAACTGAGACTATGCCCCGAAGAATCACACGGTAGCTAAGATGGCTGGAGGAGGAAACAGGGCTGGCAAGTTGTTACATAAGCGACCACAGCCACCCCACCCCTTCCCAGAGCTGTGCACCGTCACTCAGCGTGGCAGGGCCAGGAGCAGCTAGGGCGCCGAGCATCTTACGAGCGGGCGAAGCTAGAGAAGGGGAGGCGGTGAGCAGAGCGTGCGGCACGGGGACCGAGGCCGGCTGAAGGTGCCAGCGAGGACGGCAAGGAGTCTGTACCTCAGGTGGTCAGTGGGCCTGCTTGGGGTCCTGGTGCCGGGACCTTGGACAAGTTTCTTAACTTCGCCGACCATTAGTTCTCTCAGATTCTGAATAGTTAATAAGGCTACTTACATCATGGGGTTGTTGGCAGAGTCAAGTAACATCAAGTGTGTGAAAAACCTTATATTAAAAAGTTTTGCAAATGAAAAGCATGTTTTCTCGTTTTGCATTTATTGAGAAAAACACGATGCATTATTTAAATTATAGCTTGATCTGACAATAGAATACTTTTCTGATTTTTTTTTTAAGTAGGGGAGTAAAAATCGCCAATGTAGCAGCGCTAAAATTAACCCTGAGCTATATTAGTAAAAGCATTTGCAACTTATTCAGGAAATCTGTCATGGATAATGCTGAAAAGTGAACAACTGTCATTCACAATGACCGTCCTCTGGACGTGATGAAGTCTAGCCGACAACAGTAGATTCTCCCACATGGAAATTGTGTACCTTGTAAATAAAGGCGAACTTTTAAACACGGGTGGGCTTTGCCCAGCTTTGCTCCTGAACTATTATGCCAGCACCACCTCCCAAAACCATCACATGGCATCTGCTCAGAGAATGCAGACTCATGGGAATATCAGCATCGTAAACACATCGTGAAAACATTAAGGTTCCCAGGAAAACAAAAATGAAATACTATGAAAGGTTCTGAGGGCAAACAAAAGTGTTTCTGAATCATCTGTTATTAGGATTTAATTTACATTGTTGCTCCCTGTGTGAGAAAACAAGTTTCAACTAAGGTGTGTTTAAGAAACCGGGAAGAGGAGCGGTCGGCAGACTACAGCTGCGGGTCCCCTGGCCCGTGAGCTGAGAATGGCTTCCACGTTTTTAAATGGTTGGGGAAAAATTAAAAGAAGGATATTTCGTGACATCTGAAAAGGACGTGAAATTCAAATTCCGGCGTCCATAAATCAAGTCTTATTGGAACACACGCATACTCATTCATTCACGGACTGCCTCTGGCTACTTCTGCATTACAGTACAGGGCTGAACAGTTGCACTGAGACAATATGGCCCACGAAAGGATTCACTATCTGGTGCCTTACAGTTTGTCAGCTGAGTAAGAGAATATGTGAAGCCTAATTCTATAAATAACATCGATTTTGCTTATTAATGATGATGTTAATGATGATGAAAAAGAATGTTCTCATGTTTCCGCGCAGACTGTTACACTCATCATTCATGCAGCAAACATTTAGTAAGTGCCTATCACGTGACAGGCAGCGTTTTAGTGCTAGGTAAATCCTTCAACTCGTAGTTTACATTCTAATAGAAGACAAAAAAATTAATTAGTAAAATTCATAATTCGTTAGGTGGAGTTAAGAGCTCAGAAACCATAAACAGGAAAGGGGGATAAGGTATGAGATTGGGGACAGTGTTTCGGTTTTAAATAGGAAAACCAGAGAAGGCCTCTCAGAAGGCACAGGTAGGACCTGAACGCGGCGAGAGACCGGCCACGCGGGTATCAGGGGGAGGCGTGTTCAAGGCAGAGGGCAGAGCAAATGCAAAAGCCCTAAAACAGGGGACAGCCCTGGCACGTCTGAGGACCAGCTCTACGAAAGGGATTAAAAAGGGGAGTAGCAGAAAACGGATGAGAGCCGTAACCGGAAGGTGGACCGCGGCGGCTTCGGACTCCGTAAAGAAGGGTTTACTTACCAGTGAGACGGTACTTAGATGCGAGGTACAACTGACTTACTCTCCTAAAGCCACGTACAGAACCACGTCCTGTTTTTAGGTGCAACTAGACTTATTATTGGTATAATAAAGACCTAATTTCTTATTTCAAGAATTCCAGAGGGCTAGACATCAGCCTATTTTTTTTTTTTACCTTAAAACGTGTACAAGTCTCTTTTAACCTACATTTTTCACTAAGCCCCATTTCGTTTTGCAAATTCTTCTTCCTTCACAGCCAGACATCTGTAACTGCCGCCTAGTTTCACAAGTATTTTCCCTTTCTTTGACATCTACTTCTCACTTGTCCCCTTGCAACAAAATTTTCATTCCAATTGTTGCCTGGAAACTATGTGCTAAGAGCAATGACTTCCCCGAGTCAAGTTCAGTGGTCTCATCTGAGATTTCATCACAAGATCGCTAAAAACGTAAGTCCACCCAAAAAATTTGCAAAGAATGTTCACAGCAGTATTATTCATAACGGCAAAAAGTGGAAACAACCCAAATGCCCGCAAGCTGATGCCTGGATAAATAAAATGTGACACAGCCATACAGTGACACATTAGTTGGCCATAAAAAGGAATGAAGGTCCGATCCATGCTATGACCTCGATGAACCTTGAAAACATCATGCTAAGTGAAATAAGCAAGACACAAAAGGCCACATGTTGTATGATATCATTTTTATGAAATGTCCAGAACAGGCAAATCCATAGAGATAGAAAACATTAGTGTGACAAGGGGCTTAGAAGGGGGAGTGGAGAGTGACAACTAAGGACAAGAGAGGTTCTTGGAGGGGGTTGGGGGGAGAGAACAAAATGTTTCGAAAATAGATCATGGTGATAGTTACATATGTCTGTGAATATACTAAAATCCATTGACTTATACACGTTAAAAAGGTGAATTTAATAGTATGTGAATTATATCTTATTAAAAAAAAAATCTGCCTCCCTACAGTTTCCACCTACTGGCTTATCCCTGTCCTCTAGAACAAAAAGGAGCAAGCCTTCTGCTGTTACATGTAGCCCTTCGAGAAGGTGAAGATCGTTATGTTGACGCTGTGTGTTTTTTTTTTTTCCAGGATTCAGTGCTTTGGACTATTCCTCCATATAAAATTATTTCCAGACTTCCTCACCATTTTAGTGGCTCTTCTGTGCTTAAGATAACAATAGTAATAATAATGGTGACCAACATTTTTGAAGCACCTACTGTGAGTTATGTATTTGCTAAGCATTTTATGCTAGCATCTCTGGGTACTGCTCCCTACAACAGGCTGTTACATTAGGGTCTCCTTTCTGTGTGTGAGAACCTCGGAGCTTAGAAAGAGTATGATTTCTGGGCTAGGAGACACAGGGCAGAGGCATCACACACAGGTAAGACTCCTGGGCCTACGGACTTCGGCGAGAGGCTAGCCTACTCCCCCCGACTAGGTATTCTAGTTCGCCAAAAAAAAAAACAAAAGACAAAAAACAAAAAAAAACTCTTTGAAATGCGGGGCCCCAAATGGAAAAAAGCAGAGCACACGTGTTCTCACCAGTGCAGCCCACAGCTGGACCATCCATCACCTCTGTCTGGACACTTTGTTTCTCCTACTGCGGTCCAAAGCCGTGTTCACTTTTTTAGGAGCCACAAAACACTATTATGTGCTACTGAATACAGAGTCAGTTCAAAAGCCCAGAGCTTTTTTTATCCACGTGAACTACTTTCGTGCCATATTTCTCTCGTCCTGTACTGGTGGAACATGTTTTCGAACCCAATCAGCTCCTTGTAAGCCCACCGTGCTGAATCTTTACTGAGCTCAGTCTTGACTGAGACAGCTTTCACACTCTATTTGTATGATCGTAGAATTTCAGTGCTGGGCCATGTATCAAAAGTCAGTGGTC
>NW_006442103.1:17049328-17052439 GCF_000325575.1 Pteropus alecto
CCCCCACGTTTGTTGTCTGTGATTCTAGCGATTTCCCCGAGTTTTGCATCATCTACAGCTATAGCTCTATCTCTACCTAGATCTTTTATCAAAGCATAAAATAGCACTCAACTGAAAGTATTCTACTGGGTCTTGCGAATCTTCAGGCAGCTCTATTATCTGAGCTGCCCAGCATCTATTCACACCTCTCCATAAGGATAGCCAGGACATTCCTTGCTGAAGCTAAGCACACTACTTAAGAATCATCATCTGAAGCATAATTTTGATCACGTCCCTTCTCTGCTCAGAAACTAGCTTCAGGGTCAGCCCTTCAAATCTAAGTTCCTAAGAATCTGTTCTGCTTTTCTACCCCACTCCTGCTACCTGGCTTACTCCCTAGCAATCCATAATGCGACACCGGATTATTTCCACGCTCTTGTCTACCGCTCTCTATATACAAATCTTTCCAATTTCCAGCGAAAATGTCACGCTTTCCCATCTGTTATGTCTCTAACGTGCGTTCCTTTCTTCTACCCTTGCTTCAGAGATCTGCTCAAAACCTGCGCCCTCCCGTTAAGCCTCTTCCAAACCCGCTCGCCCACCAGTGACCCCTCCGACAGGAGATGCGGAGCCATGTGAGGCACTACACCATTTCTACCTGGACAACTCTTCTTCACTTAAGCCACTGCTGTCCTTCCTGTGCCTCCCTCAGCCTCCCGTCTGATATTTTCCGAGGGGAGGGGAGTGTCTTGAGACCCTGGTGCAGGAGCCTAGAATACCAAGAACACCTACGTGCCTGCCATTAAGCAAGTGGTTCCGGCACAGGTTAAATTTCGTGTGATGGATAAAGTCAGTCTCTCAATCCAAATCTGCCATAAACCTCCCTCCCAACTCCACGCTGAGCTCCGCCTGGTGAAACACAGGCCAAACCAACCCTAAGAAGCATCCTGAGGTACCAGATTATCCGTCAATCCCCCGCAGGCCATGCAGAATCACGGACATGGAGGGAAGGGGAGAAGCCGGTGAGTGAGACAGCTGGAAATAAAGGACCCCTGTTTCCTAAGGCAGGAGACCTTTCATCTTTGCCAATCCCCGTTCAAATGCAACCCAAGGACACACATCCCCTGCTAATCTGAGCGGGAATCAAGACGCTGCCTGAAAACAGGAGCTGTTTGGCTCTCTTCTTGAGATGGCTCAACGCTGAGTTTGGTTAGATGCTGGAAACACGGCTAATCATACGAGTTCCCTCACGGATCTCTAGTTCTATTAAGTTAGTTACCCCAGTCAAGCGTTTGGAAACTCGCCTACATCTTGAATAAAGGTCTATGTAAAATTTTTTCTAAAAGAAAAATAACCAAGTAAATCTAACAGAGGCCTTTTGTTCCCCAAGCCACGTGCGCGCCGCCCTCCCGCCGGGCGTCTACCGCTTATTTTCACGTTTCTCGGTGACTTTCTCCTCCCGTTCCGTCCCTTTCTCCAGCTCTGGAAGCTGAAAGAATATCTTTCCCAGAGGAGGCTCTGAATACCAGGAACGCTGTTCCTTTTGTTGGTTTGTTTGTCTGTTTGTTTGTTTTGGGGCGGGGAGGGGGGGCTTTCTCACTGCAAAATAACTCCGCAAACTCATGTGAATACTTCTCGGGTCCATATGGACGCCTTCGTGGCGCTTCTCTGAAACAGCCCGCCATCTCTGACACGAAGAGCTCCACTCTTCCACTGATCCTGTTCGAACACACTCTTGGGGACTGAGGTGAAGGGGAGGGAGAGACAGAAACAAGGGATCCCTCCTAATGGAACCAGAAACTCTTCCAAGGAAAAGGAGCCCACGCGGCCCCCCTCGACCAAGCAGATGAAAACCAGACCCCAGCGCTCACATGTCACCGGCGGCCTGGATTCGTTTACGTGCGGCCACTTCGCAGATTTCAGCGGGGCTGGGGTCTGAATAGCACTTCCAGTCTCCCTGGCAGTGGCTGCAGTTCAAGACCAGTCTCCCTCGTGATACGGGACAGAAACATTTGTTCTTTCAAGTTTCCTAAGCGAATAGCCACTCATCTAGACGAAAGCTTCAAACACTGTAGCAGCTTGTGTCAGCTCCAGGGTGACTGAGGTTTGAGCAGGAAATAAGCCCCTTTTCTAAATAAAAGCCAGTGTTCCCGCTCCTTGTTTTCTCCCCCGACTGCTCTGTGTCACAGGGTGAGCCCAAACTGCATCCAGCACTTTGCTGCAGCTCTGCCTTCAGTTTTCTTTTTCTTTTTTTTTTTTTAGCAAGGATTTGGCCATTAAAAAAAATAAAACAACAAAGCCAAACCCCACCGCATACAGAAAGAAAAAGAGAGAGGCGAGCTTTACAAAACAGCTATTTCAAAATCATGATTTTTAAAAAACTATACAGAATGTGGAACAGAGGGGGGGAAAATGCCTCGTGTGGGCTGTGGCGGGCCTGCAGCTGCTCCTCGTTAAAGCTCCTCGTTACTCCCTCTGGGCCGGTTTCCAGCAGAAAATTCTTTAAACAGAACTCTGCTTTCAACCCACTTTCTTCTTGCTCTGGGCCTCTCGGCCCCCCAATCCGCAGTGGCAGCCTGCCCTGGCTCAGCTGGCGAGGGGGGAGCTGTCGTTAAGGTAAATGAGGTAAGGGCAGAGGAAAAAATAACAAAACCCAGAAACCAAATTAAGCATCGGTCAGAAACAAAGGTCTGCACTTTGAAAGGGCCCCGAATCAGTCTGTTCTTTTCTGCGACCATAATGCCAGCTTAGTTTCCTGCCCCCTCTGCTGCACCCCCTGTTAAAGTAGATAAAAATAATTGCTAACAGCCAAGGCCAACTGTAACCAGTGAAAGTTCCTATATAACATTTAATTCCCAGGGCTCTGCCTATAAACTTCTAGATGCCCTAGAGCCTGCAGAGTCAGTTCCAAACTCTCTGGTTGGCATTCAAGAGGCTCAACCTACTATGAGTCTAACCAGCCTCGTGGTCTCTCTCCTCACAGTGAGAGCTCATCAGATGGTTGATTCTGTAACTCTGTGTAAAGGTAACTAACTGGGTTATGCTAATTACCGACATTGCTTAAAAAAAAAAAAAAACCATAGAAAACAACACAACGCAGGAAGATTTCTAGTCAACTTCCTGGTAAAGAGG
>NW_006442103.1:17052651-17072042 GCF_000325575.1 Pteropus alecto
CAGGGCTTTGGATGTAAAGGAAACAAATAGACCATCATTCCATCCCCCCTCCCCACCCCCCACACACACTTTTTGCCACCACTAATAAACAAAGACTTCCAAATACTGCAGGACAGCCCGTTTTTCTACTATGTAAATTCAGCTTCCGGAACAGAACATTTCTGCTTTTCTTGTGGAGGTATTTCAGAAAATGTTAATCTTGCTTCCCACGTTAGGCTGAATGCTTCCAAACTGAAAGTTTCCCACAGGAAAAAGCACCTCACAGGGAACCGTGAGGCTGGGCGACCTCCTCTGAAACCACCTCCCTTGGTGCTCGTGTGTTGGGCTTTTTCACCACCCTCCCCCGTCTGAATAAAGCAGTGAACGCGCACTGATTTGAATAAATCCAAACCAAAAAGAAGCCGGAGCGGTACGGGGTTTCGAGCTGTTAATTCGCAGCACTGTTCGTCTTCATCAGGGACTATGACATCAGTGACCACTGCGATGGGCGACCGGGCTTTGTTTACACCAGAGTGTGCACGTGCCCTTGACTTCGGCTTACGGCCTGGGCTCGTTCGTCAGGACCCGAAAGCTGAGCTGAGCACCTCGTCTCCACAGTCACCACTGGGAAGACTGGGCGAGGGCACAGGCGCAGCGTGGGAACACGCGTGAGGCTGCCGTGGCCGAAGGTGGTCTTTCCTCTGTCTTCCTGCGCCCAGGCGGGCCCTTACCGGCTGCAGGCCACGGCGCTGGGCCCTGAGAAAATGTCTGCCTGTGATTGAACATGGCAAATAAACTCTAAACATATGCGTTTACAAAAAGCACCCTTCGCAGTGACAGGCAAGAAGGAAGGCGCTGAGCCAGTTGTTCCCGAGTTGTCCCTAGTACGGGAATCCCGAAGGGTCCTCAGATGCTAGCAAAGCGCTCTCTAGACTTCCAAACAATGTCCCGTCCGGAGCGAAATGGGCTGTAGATGCCGTCATGATTACCAAAATATAAGGCATTACAAAACGGCTTCGGATTCTTAGTAGATTTTGACACTTTGCATCGTATTCAGACGAGACACTGAGAAATGGCTTCGCCTCAGGCTCATCCCCCTTTGCGCATCACACTCTCCCCGGGCTCGGTTTCTTTCAGCTCCCGGAACGTGCCACAGCGTGCGGCTTCTCCCTCCAGACCTTGGCACGTGCTGTTCACTCGGCCCAGAACACTCTTCTAGCTAAGCCCTGGGAGTCCTGTGAGTTTCTGCTTAAAGGTTATTTCCTCGGAGAAACAGGCTTGACACCCCCACTGTATAGTCCCGTAACCCCAACAAATCATAAAACTCGTTATCCTCTGTTATGATTATTTGTTTTCCCCGACAGACTAAGAATTGTTCATCACCACACTCACAGTGCCGAGGTGTACAGGAGGCATCCGACTATTCGGTGATATATCCTTAACAGACACCGAAAGGCACAATGCAAGAGTCCATGGAACCTTTACACCTTAGAAAGGCTCTTTCATTATACTCAAAGTTTGGTACTACTAGGTTGAGAAAATTACCCAAAGGATTATCTAAACTAATTAAGATTCCTAACATATCGAGGGCTTCTTAACCCTTGCTCGCCCTAAATCATTCAAAGTGGGCCAGCCACAGGGAATAGATTTTTAAAAATCACATTTTCCCGTTAAATATGAAATTAACACACGGTCTTCATTTTCTCGTGCACTTTTATTAATCATCTTTGGTGAAACGTTAAAACGCCAGGAGCCTGTTGCCATGAGTGACAGAACATGCTGCAAAGTGGCCTCAGAAGCAAAAATGGCTAGGTTGGTTCTTTGGAGACTGAGCAGTGAAAATTAAACAAGATTTCAGGGAAGAAAACTGAGTGTGGTGGCTGCTCTCTGCTCTCCAACATGAGAGGACGACCCCCTCTCAAAGTTCTGAACACCAAAAACATGTCTGAAGGCAGAACAAATCCAAAAGCATATGGTTTGGTCTGAAAGGATTCTTAGTTCAAAAATAATTGTACTTAAATCATTATCAAACCAAACCTGAACGTGAGAGTAGGCAGGAGAAAAATCTGCATTTTCTTTCAAACTTTTAACAGGGTAAAAAAAAAATATGTCTTGGTAGATTCTGAATAAAGCATTCAAAAAAAAAAAAAAAAAGGAAAAGTAATCACACGTGCGGGTAGGCAAAACTGTTCAATGAATAACTGGAAAATATAATTTCAGAATGCCTTGAAACACTACAAAATCCCACTTAATTGGCCTTAATTAGAACCACAAATAATAAAAATAGTGGACATAGGGGAATAGGAAGAATGGTGTCTAAAGCCTATTTCAAGAATAAAACACTACTTCCCTTAAAAGATAGGACGATGGCCCGAGGGGGGTGGGGGTCCCAATGGTTTGTGCCCTTCCAAGCCAGAGAAACTAAGTCTCAAACAAGCATCCTGAAATTATACATTCAAGTCTACTCAAGGTCAAGATAAATGCCTTCTGAGAATATATTACATTTACCCCCAAACTAAAAAGATGGAGGTAACAAGCACAGTAGACGCCATGAAACCAGAACGGCCCAGGCTAGACCTGTACTTGGCCACCAAGCCGAAGCTGTAAATAAAATCTCCCAAATCTAAACAAAAAGCTGGATTAGAGCAGAAACCATCACATAAATCGCAAGCGACGTTTTCGCACTAACTCTAGGGAGGCAGTTCATTCACTTGCTGAACTCAGTCAGGGCAAAGCCACACCTGACATGGCCACATTCTTCCATCCCGTTCTGCTCTGAAAAAACGTATCTCGTGGTAGGTGAGATGTATTTAGGGCACATGTGAACAAATACATAAATGAATAAAAATATAACTACTATACTGTTTTACAAAAACCTCTCACCCAAGACCCTAGCGTGTTCTCAGATCTTTCTACGATCGAGTGGTTCCCAACAGACCTTTCTTCTGCACTAGCCCCGGCTCGGCCACTAGACGTGAACCTTGAACTTGGCAAGCCACTTCACCTCTCTGACCTTAGCCGCCTCGTGTACGAAAACGAGACGCTGGGCCAAATAATCTCTCATGTCCCCTTTAGCTCTAAAACTGTACAATTCCATTTAGGTGTGTGCCGTGGCCCCTGGGTATTCCTACAGGATACACCTCTTTTATGAGGATCTTAAAAGAATTTCCACACTGTTTTGTTTTGCAGAATGTTAAAAAATAAAAATATAGCTAGAGTTAAATTCTTGGTCTTCCAGAAAAAAGCTGCCTCACGAAAGCCCTAAGTTTTTGCTTTTTAATTCCCCTCCCTCCCTCCCACTCCCCCTCCATATATATCTACAAGTAAAGCGTTCACCCATATCAGTTCCTCGAGGGCTGGTACCAAAAAGGAAAGGAAATAGTGCCGAGCACCTTGAGATCACTGAACGAGGTCGGAGAAACAACTTTTAGTCCCGGTCTTCATTTTAATTAGTTGTGACACGGAGTAAGTCACCGGCCTTATTAAGCCATGGGACACTCACACGTAAACCAAGATGAATAAAAAAGGTGGTCACCAAAGTCCCCTTGACCTCAAAGTATGATGACTCTGTCATTTTGGCTTTTGAATTCCCCCAGCAATACTGCCCGAGGAGGTACTGATGCTTGCTGATGTCAACGCTTGGGGTCAGTGGGTGGACATGTCTTGACCATCGACCCACTCCGAACGAGGCGCTTCCTGGGGCAAAAAAATGCACCTTGCGTCTCTCCTTTTCTACCCCACACTGCCTGCCTGTCATCCGTCTAGCGCAGACAGTTTGACACACGCTTGTATAAACGAACTGTTTGTTACACAACTTACACTCTCCACTAACCCCTCAGGAAGGGTCAGGAAGCAAAGAACAAGGAGAAAGAAAAATATATTTAAACAAAACGCAGAGAATAAAATGGAATCCTGAACCTACAAGGGAAAGAAAGATCTTACCAGCTTCCCCCAAACCCCGTCCAGCATGAGAAGCTGCTTGTTTTGGCACAGAATAGTGGCAGACGTGGCGGCCCCCTAGGGCGCGTGACCCGACGATATATTACACCAGGCTGAAAACGACTGATGTGTGGGCAAAATAACGGTCTGGGAAGAGAGGCACCAAATCTGACCTGCGGGCAATTGACCACTCACTGAAGGTCATCGAGGACCTTTTCCAGATAGCGCTTTTATAATTCCTCTCAGCACGTAAGTGCCCACCTTCCTTCCCCAGCTCAGGATGCTCTCATTAATTCTTATAAAATTTAAGAAAAAAGAGGTGATATCCCATCGTTAGAGAGTTTGCTTCTGTGGAGACTAATTATGAACTCAGCCTTTGCCTGGAAGGAAATGAGTCAAGTTTTCGTTAGTAATCAAGTTCTGCTTGTTTTTTAAGAGTGACCCAGAAATTCGAGGTCATGAGTTTTAACAACATGAGACAGAGAATCAGACACCACAATCATCATATACAAATAGGACTAAGGCAGAAAAATTGAAGTCAGGGAGGTTCCTGAGGTCCTTCTCAGGATGACTGAGGTTTCAGAAAGGGGCAAGTTGCCTAGTAAAATGATTCTTCAGGGAGACGTGTCTGGCTTACACAACAAGAACCGGCATTTCAAAATCTTAAAGGGACAGGTAGTTAAATGGCCATGGCTCTACCATGGTCCGGGCGACAGAATCATAACCGCTGTCAAATGTTTTCCACACAGAAGAGGCAGCTCCAGTTTATTCTGGATAATTGAGGGTTTGGATATGTACTGTGTAATCAGAGGAAACAAGCAGTATAGGACATAAGCTAATTTGGGGTAACCAAAGATTTGGCTAACAGACGCTTGCTCGCTCTGGATCCCTGAAATGAACTGGATCAGGCCAGTGATATGCTGGACACGAGATGTGAAGCCGGCATCCCTGAATCCTCAGCTAAGAGAATGCACCATGTCGCGCACGAAAACGGGTCCTCTTCCTTCTCGGTGCCTGTTTTCCCATCACCGTCCCTATCCAAGCCCATTCTTCTTCTGGCCTCGGAACTGTCTGAGTTCTGAGTTTCCTTGTAAATGGTGTCCACACGCCTACTTGGATGCTCTGTTCTAGAAGCGGCACAAGAATCGACAGTCAGAGCCAAAAAGGTCTGGGGGTGGCGGGAGGCAGGGGGAGGTGACGGCTCGCAGCTGCCCTGTCCCTCTGTCCCCAGCCTTCCCCCTCGCCCCTCACTCTGGACAGCCCGTCTTCAAGCATTCCGGCCAACATGTCCTAAAGGAATGACTTTTAAAATTGCTTTTCTATTGCTGTGAAACCAGATTAATCCACATACCTGTTTAGTAAAATCTCACGCAGACGGAAGTGCGGACAGAACTGAGCCACCAAGATGCAGCGAAGTTCTGAAAATAGGTCACTGAGGGAAAACTGATGAAGATGCTGGTCATGACGCCCCAGGAAACAACGGCCCTGCTACCTCCACCCTTCTACTCATCCATCTCCGAAGGCGCCGTCAACACGTTCCGATTTATCATCTAAGGGACTCACTGGAAATCCTCTGACATCAGCCTTCTGTCTCCCGGTGGGGGCTCCTGTGTCTGCACCGTACCGCTTACCATCCGTGCTGCTACGTCCGGGTTTATTTTCTACGTGTAAGTATGCCTCGTCTCCCCAACGAGATGGCAAGACGACAGAGGACTGCCACCATGTCACGTGCCCAAGAAACACAACATTCACTGTCAGACCCGCCCGAGGTATGTACACTTGTGATAAGGAAGTCGGACAGCAAGGGCCTCTGGGCTCTTCTCTCTCTTCACAATGCCGCACGGTGCTCCGGCACTGGAGCTGACGCGGTAAATACCAGTGTGGTGAAGAGTAGACTCTTCTTTGAAGAATGCCAAACGCTAACTGGTTGTGCCCCCCCAACCTTCCCTGCTGAAACCCTAATTCGCAATGCAATGATATGTGCAGGTGCAGTCTTTGGGAGGTGATTACGTAGATGGAGTCCGGAGGGTGGGGTGCTCGCTGTGGTATTAGTGCCCTCATGAGAAGATGAAGGGACCTGAGCTTCCCCTTCCCACCGTGCGAGGGTACAGCAAGGATGCGGCCATCTGCAAACCAGGACGAGGTCCCACAGGGACCAGACTCGGCTGGCACCATGACCTTGGATTTCACGGCCTCCAGATATCTGCTGTCCAAGCCACCCCGTCCGTGGTAGTTGGTTGTAGCTGCCCAAGGTGACGGAGACAAAATGTGAGGAGCCTACAGCGCTTCCGGATCTGTCTGGCTTTCCGTGTTCAAGGTCACGGGTATAGCAACTTCAGGAAAGTGGCCCGAATCTCTGCAGATCTAGAACCCTAACTGCTACTATTCCACAGAAGTCCTACTCAGGTTATTTTCCCATTAACAGCTATCTTCTCCTCAAAATGCCTTTATTAGTCTTCGCTTTCACTTTTCTTTCTTAAAGACCTTTTCATAAAGATCCAAGTAAGACCTTATTTAGGAGAGAAACATTTTAAACCAAAGGTAACTGCATTAATCAGGACAGGCTGACGGCATCGGTATAGGAATCAGTACTACATTTTTGGCCACAGAGGATGAAATGCTAGTGAAGATTACTGACGATAGATAAATAGGATAGAGAACTCTGGGAAGCCCCCAAGAAACGTAGTACACCTCATACTGAGACGTAAAGTAAAACGGAACTGAGACAAATATGGAAACAGGCCACTCACATCACACACACGCACACAGAGGGGTGGGGGAGACCCCCAAACTTCGTTTCTAGCTACAAAATTCCCATGTCCAGGATGCTGAGAACAGGGCTTAATGAAAACCTCCATCCCACACATTTATGCTGGCTTAACAAAGAAGAAAATGACTTGGAAACTTCTAATTACGTTTTTATCACATTCTGATGTCCCTTTGTATTTACTCTTGCCAGCCTTGATAAAAGATGAATAGCCAAACTTTAAAATAAAGGCTTTAATTAAGCTTCTACAGATCTTGAAAGAGAAATATTTCCATCCTGCTTAGTCACAAGAAAAAAAAAGGAGAAAAAGAATTTCTGCATGAAATTAATGGCGCCGGCGTGCCAACGTAAAACGGTAAGAAGGAAACTTAATGTAGAATTACAGTTAACCCGGGAACTCTGTTGAAAGAAGTCTAGCTCAACTCACATCTATTCATGCCAGATTTGCTGGACAAAATTAGTTGACTTATTGGCAGTTACCCAAGACACGCGAAAGGACAAGGCAGAGCCTGAGAACCACACTCTCCTCCTCCTCCAGCTAACACTGAAGTTTACGAAGGTTCCAACCTAAAGAATAAAGATTAGTTGAAAAGACTATGGATTCTGTGGCTCTATATTGATAAGAAGCTGGTAATCAAGATTCCCTTACGGAAAACTCCTCGGGGACACCTCACTTACTTGTTACGGGGCGTTTCAAGGGTCTGAGTGTTTATAAGAAGAATCGCGCTGGGATGTCACTGCCAGAGGTCCAGACCTCAAGGCCTACAGAAGGGAAAGCCCCCCATCCAGAACTCACAGTGCACATGGAAAGCGTGGTGTTTAACAACCTGTGACTCTTGTGCTGGTAGCAACATTTATCAGAAGTTGCTGGATGTGACCTATCTCCGTTTCACAGCTGCATAAAATCTGTCTGGACCTGCTCATCTTCCATTAGGAGAAAGAAGAGAGAAGTTTCAAGTTTTTCAACTTAGTTTTCTCTACTGAAGAGAATGTTAATTGACATCATCCTCCATCCCCACCTTCGCTGACTGCCCTCTTCTTATATTTCATCTGCGTAATTGCGCTGAGATTTCAAGTCAAAAACCACTTCTCAGAAATGCATTAGCCGAGCCTGGTCCACGTACACTCAAGTAGCTACAAGCAGGCGCAATCCTCTGGTATTCTTCGGGCTGCCCAAGCCTACCCCACGCTACTGTCTCGATTTTAAAATCAGGAACTATATAGAGTTTTAATCATATTCCTTATCTGAAGAGCCACCTTTCATATACTTTCAAGTGTACCACACTTCCTTTTCAGAAGGTCGTGTTTGAACTGCCACTTTAAAATCGGTAATTTTGTCCCATTTTACTGATGGGCAACTGGAGACCCAGAGTGACAGCACATTTTCCAAGAACACATCTCAGGTCAGCTACCTAAGAGTTATGTGATCTTGGGCAGATTATTTAACCATTCTGAGTTTCCACAAACTCACTTGTTAAACATGGATACTGAAACTAACTATGTAGTATGAGGACTAAGCAAGAAAAGTAAAGAACTTGAACTGAGCACAGAGCCTGGCACATAGTAAGTGCTCGATAAATGTTAGCTAGCGTATTTTTTGACTTGCCAAAGACCCAACTGCTAACAGGAATAACGGCTCAAACGCGAGTCTATCTGACATAAAAACCTATGTCCTCTCCACGTCACCAGGCAGGGCTCTTCCAGACGTCTTAACCCGCTCACCAGCGCCAGAATGAACCAGCCAGGAGCTGGAGGCAAAAGAAAAACTCAGTAATATGCATCTTCTCCTTATTTAAAATTTGGATATTTTTTATTACAGGTTTTTTTTTTTTGCATTAATGTTTATTTTTTGAACTATTGCACAAAAATATTATTTATCTGGAAGACTGAGTTTTTTGGCACCCTCTTAAATTTCACGCCTGAGGCGAAGGCCTCCCCCTGGTCCCAGCCCCATTCACTGGCGATTCCTTTGCCAAAAGACCCCGTTACAGTCCGTCAGTTGCACGAGTGACTTTTCAATATCCTAGTCGGACCCATTCTGAACCTCTTTAAGAAGTCCAGGTTAATGAATTGATAATTAGTTTATGACTTCCCAAAGAAGTGTGAAGCAATGTGCTAATGCTGTCGACTAATTGCGACTACTACCAGAGACTCCAGTGATCTGGTACAGGCAGTATACACAAATAGCATGCCAGGCTTCTGCTAGCATTTGCCAGCAAAACTGTGTATGTGGACTTCTGGCTAAATGGGGCGTCCCGCTTGAAGGAACCCTGCTGGCAGAACAGGTCTCAACAGAGAAGAAAGAGACAGTGACTTAACAGGTGACGTTCTTCCCAGCGAACTTCTCCGATCTGACATTGCACCTGAGCGGTGCCGAGTACACAAGCGAGGTGAGCCGAAGGGGACATTGCCGTCGCCACGGCTTTGGAAAACGCCTTTCTAGAAAAGCACAGCCACGACAAACATTGGTAATGCGCCCTCTGCTGCAAGGCAGGCTCTGGAAGATTCCGAGTGGCTATACGGACACTTATCGAAGGGACTAAAGCAATGGCTTCTGTTTCCTGGGACAGCTTTGGGAGGCCTGGACCAACGCTGCTCCCTAATCCTGACAAGGAAAATCATTTAGTCGTTAATGTTTGGTGTTTCTCCCAGCGAGTAGACAGATTTTAGGTAAAAGGGGACACCAAGTCGTATACCATTTTATATTGATAATGGTTTGCTTGAAAAGGTAGTTTCTAGTTAGATACGTTGGCAAAGAGCAATCACCCACCCACGCGAACCTGTGTGAACTCGTGGTGATGCTCCACTGTCAACACCCACTGTCGCTTCCTAAGGGGCATGTCGAAAATTTTGCAAGACTCCTTTATAACTATAATTTTTACCATTAAAAACAATGGCAGAGTAACTTATATCAGACCAACTCTCTTGCTTATATTAATATAAACTCTAGACAAAACATTAAAGGTACCAGAGAGCGTCCGAAAGTGGGCAGAAATCGGAAGGGACGTGAGCCTCAAAAACCTGAAAAACAAACTATGGGAAACCTACAGTTACATGGCTTTCTCCCTGAAGGTGTTCCCCAGGCCAGGGAACACAAGAGGAAAAGAATCCAAGTCTTCTGGAAATGGAAGTCTTCCTGGGCTGAGCATTCAAAGGTGTCTGGAACTGTCAAAGCAGCTGGAATTTGAGGAAGAGAAATTCTAGAAAAGACAGCACCACGGAGAGGGCGGCCCTGGAACTCACACTCAACTCCCTTCGCGTCCTTACGTGTCCTACGACAGATGACTGGATGAAGAGGCTGCGGTCCGTATATACAATGGGATATTACTCAGCCATAAGAAGAGATGAAATTCTGCCATTTGCGACAATGTGGATGGACCTCAAGATAATCATGCTCAGTGAAATAAGCCAGACGGAAAAAGCTGAAAAGCACATGAAGTCACTTATATGTGAGATATAAACCTAAAAGCAAGAAACAAACAGGACGAACAAACAGAGACTCATGGACGTGGACGACAGACGAGTGGTTACCAGAGGGGAGTGGGGAGGTAGATGGGGTAAAAGGGGGTCAAATATGTGGTGACAGAAAGAAATCTAACTGCGGGAGGTGAACACACAATGCAATATATACGCCTTACTGTTGAATCGTACACCTGAAACTTACTGGATTTCATTAACCGATGTCGCCATAATAAAGATTAATTAATTAATTCAAAAAAAGGAGGAAAGAAACAAAATGATGCTTGACTGTGTATGAACGAGAGGAGACTGAGGAACCCAGGAAAAAGCGAGAGCTGGAAGGCTAGAAGGCTGAGCATGGTTCTAGGGAGTCTGAGGTTTGCATTTGAGTCCTACCAAATCGGAGGGGCTTGGGAGACACCCCATGCTTTCCACTGACCCCACCGCAGGCTCACACCTTGGGAGTGAGGACCATATCCCAGGACTAAGACTTAAACGGTCAGGCTAAGAGTAAAACAGACCCCCGTGGCAAAGCCTCAAGTCCAGTCTTTATAGGATCAAGGTGATCTGCCAGAAACACAGCTGCCTGTGAGAACAGAACTCAGCATGCTTTAGCGGAAGATAATCCTGAAGATGCATAACCCACGATGGATTTGGTAAACGATAAAAACTAACATAAATGTAAAGGACAGGAAACCTGTAGCCACAGTCAAGAGAAAGTGTTGGTGACCCAAAGACAAACCAGGTGTTAAGAACTGAGGGACAAGGACTTTAAATAACTGACAAATGCCTTAGAAATGTGCATTTTGTGACTTTTACAATTCATAACCTCGCCCACCCCCAACATTCTCGTGAACTTGAGCTACCCATGATTTTTAATCAAGTTGGGATTTGGAATGGTTTGTATTTGAAAGCCTGAGACAAACAACTTGAAGGTGATTAATGACAGCTAAACTTAATTATATATTTACACCTCCCAGTAGGACAAGGGAGAGAATAAAACGTCTTATCTCTCTGTAGTGAGAGGGCTTTATTAAGATCTGACAACAACCATTTAGGAGCAATAATTGAGTTTTATGCAAGATTACACAGGCTCTCCTTGTCTGGCAACCCGGCCTAATCACAGGCTGATACAGCACTTAGGCTCCTGACAGTGAGAAAAAACGCTTGAGCTGTGTACAAAACTAACTTTTCAAAGTACTTATCCTCATCTGTCAATGTGATCTTATCGAGGATTTCTATAATTTCTATAAACAACCATCACATTTTAGCTGAATCAGTAGCATTATACTCTTTAAACAGACAGTCAGATACATTCTACTTTAAAACATTTTCCATTAATTTCCACTCCCCCCTCCCAACGAAAGGAATTTGGCTTCGACTTTCTTCTCTTCATCCACTAAGCGATCTCGTGAATAAAAAGATAATCATATGTCCTGCATGGCTGATGTAATTTTTGTAAACCTTCTAAGTGTTCTAATATTCATTTGTCATTTTGTGAAAATAATATTTACTGGACAAGCTGGATTACTTTATTTCCCTAGGGAAATAAAGCAAAGCTGGTGAAGACAGACGGAAAGGCGGGCTAAGCAGATGTAAGTTTGGCTTAACATCCCGTGGAGGTGGCCGTGGGGCTCAGATGATCGACGTGCCTCCCTGACAGTGTCCTCGCTTTTCCCGGGTCCCCTTACGCGGACACTGCGCCTCCCGAAGATGCTAGTATTACTTCTACTGAGGTAGAGAAACACTCTTGTTCCCCGAATTTCGTTGTTCATACTGGTCTCCCAAAAGAATGGCCTCGCCCACTTCTTCCTTCCCCTGCCTTTCTCGGGGAGCGAGTCTCCCTCACGACAGTGCTGGAGGGCGTGTGAGGGACCCGCCCCGAGCTATATCCATGAATAGGCCATTCCCGCAGGGGCAGAGTTCAGGCAGCTCCGTTTCTGTCTTTCACACAGTGTGTCGTCCCCTGGTCCTTAGCTGTGCCTCCTCCAGGACCTGGGGGCGACTCTGTCCCTCTCACTTTGGCGGGAGATTTTGAGACTAGTTGCCATAAATCTGTTTTCTCCCCAAAGTGACCCTTGGTGTCCTCTCCTTGTAAGTGTGCAGAAACTGGTCTCCTTGAGAAGCCCTCCCTCCCCGTGTCAGACCACAAATATGCGGGCCAACACTTGGAACCTATTTGAAATTCTCCCGACATAAGTCACCAAGTTGAGTTCTCTCCAAACAGTTTGGGGAGAAACTAGATTGCCTCTCTGTATAGTACCACCATCCCAGATGCCATGTGAAGCCAATAAAACTCTCAGAGGAGAGGACCAGTTTCTCCTTAGTTAAGACAAACCGACTCTTTATATCTGAATGATGATCTCTATTGAGTACTTCTTGGTTCAAGAGACACGTTGTTGAGCTCTCACTCCGTACCAGGCATTAACTATATCAAAATGTGTAGGACCACGACTTTACAATCCAGTGAGAGAAACGAATGATCTTAACGTAATAGGTTAACTATCACAAAAGAGCTGAATAATAGAACAAAGCAAGGAACTAAGACACCAGATGCCAAAAAGGAACTAAACGAGATTTCGGTGGCTGATTCTAAGATATTAAGTTCCTTTTCTTATTATCTTCAGTTGCGTTTCTATTCTTAAGAAGAGAATGTATCACATGTTTTTGAGGTGGTTTTTCTCCTCACCTAGAAAAACTAAGTAAGCAGCCCATAATCAGTTACATAAAAATTTTCATTTCCAATGTTATTTTTATACCAATCCAAACAACCTATTGTTCAGCCTTACTGTCATCGCAGCTTAAAATATTTTCACTTTGGTGAAGAAAATTTTTTCTGACTTGGGAAAATTCTTGTTTGTGACATTCAAGATCCTAGATCCTGGTCAGAATGGACTTGACAGGAACAGATGTCATTATTATAGTTAACGGTATGCAGTGAAAAATCCAGAGAAGAAAAAAGAATGTGTCGGGTAAACTCACTTAAAATGCTTATCAAGCAAATATCTGTAACAAAGCAAAGATTATATACACCCCATAAAAGTGTTAAAGAAGATAAATTTCACCAAATTACCAAATCTCATTTTCCATGATATAAATAAAATAGATATGTACTCCTATCAAAAATTTTCAAATGAGGTAAAAGGAACAGAAAGGTAGTAAGAAAACTAGAGAAGCTACTTATGAGATTATCTTACTGGATCCCTCAGACAAAGAAAAAGTATGGCTAGACTGGATGGTTAGAGGAAAAGATAAGAAACGCTCCTGAGGACCAGCCTACACTCCCTAGTCCCATTCCTCATCGTTACCCCTGTCATGACATTCACCTCTGCTCCCCACCATCCCTCCAGGTGTGCGTGCACCCTCCTCTAGGACGGTCTCTCTTTCGGAATTTTTACACGAGGAAAAAAAAGTTTTATATGGCTATAATATTTATGTATATTAGGCAGAATTAAAGCCAATATCTATTTAATCTGACTTAAAAACAACACCATAGTTAACATGTTAAGGAGTGATTCTAAGGGTTTGCTGAAAAATATAAGACAGTATACTCAATATATATTAACTAGCTGAGTTAATTAAAAACTAGCTTAATGATTAAAGAGACTCACTAAAAGGTCTTTTTCATAATGAAAAAGTTAACAAGAAGAAGTTCTTATTAGCCATTTATGTGACATCCACATCCATCCATCCTCATCCCCTACAAGAACTATATCAAAAAAAATTAGAGAACCAATAACATTTTACAAAAGTATTAAAAATAGAATAGTGGAACCAAATCCTGTCCAGTATCCTACCGAGGGAAAAATAAAACATATGAAGAAGAAAAAACATAGAGAAAAACTTACTTGCAGTATCCTGTGCCATTGTGGTAGGTAACACAAATTCCTTCATTTACACAAGGCTCATAGCCATCTCGACATTGCAATGCTGAAAATAAAAACAAACTCGCATTAGAAACAAGTCACTAATCATAACCCTCAGACACCAGAGAAATGCTGTCCAATCCAGGTTGACATTCGTTACCACATTCAACCTGATTTGGGTTTCCCTTTAGCGTTTTATCATTTTTTTGTTTTCTTTTGGTGTCTAGGGTCACAGAAGCACGGAAGCCCCTGCCAAGAGTCTCCTCCCACAATTAACTGTTTTGTGGTCTTGAATGATGCCTGTGATTCTCTGTGCCTCCATCTCCCCAGGGGTTACGTCCTTAGCTCCCAATGACACTAGGGAAACCCCAAGCTCTAATACCCAACGCTATGCCAGGAGCATCTCGGGATACTTCAAATGAATCATGTAAGGATTCATCAATACACGGTTAGGAAGATCTGGGTAGATACTTGGTCACCATGACATTAATGAATTACTTAAGCCTTCGAGTGACGTTTCAGAACAGGTCAATGTTCATTTAACAAACTGTGATTGAGAGACTAGTATGTACCATTCATTATATCGGGATCTAGAGAAAACAGGAGAAATGAAATACATAGAGAATAAAACAAAATCTCTAATTTAAGAGGCTCGTGCAAAGATGGGGAGTAGACTTGAGTAGAGATTGTAGAGGAGGGGGATCAAAGTTCATTTTATACAGAGATAAAATAATAATTCTCAAATTCTTGAACTCCAGTCCCTTTACGAGACAATGAAAAGGCACTTTCCCACCCTAATCCCTCCCCAAAACAGACTACTCAGAAATAAACAGCAATATTAGAAAGTTTCATTGATTTCAGCCAAAAGAGGAGGAAAACCATCCAAAGTCTGCCACTCGCTAGCTGAATAATTACAATGCCTTGAATGTTTACCTTCTAGAGTTGGAATTTTCATCACCAAATGCTTATCATAGTTCTAGTAACAACTGAAAAGGCCAGACAGACAGAAACCTAGTCAAACAATAGAAATCAAAATTGAAGTTCATGAACTTTTTCTGGAAGATTATTAAGACGTCCGTCTCCTAGGACGGTTCACGTACAAACACCTGAGAAGTGTCCACTTTGCATTTCCTCTAAGCCACACTTTCTGGGACCAACCTGGGCGGCATCAGAGGCTCGAGGGCCTGGGCATCAGAACCAGCCTCTCTTCACAGCAGGGCAGGCGCAAGCCAGATGCTAGCAGCTCCCGCATCAACGATCACTCCGTAAGAGCCTCTGTCGGCTCCGTTATCAAGTGATGGGACCGTCTGAAAACGCGTTTACAGAAACCTCATCCCTCAAAATAACATTATAGCAGCTAACAGGTAGCACTTACTAAACACCAAGTAGTTTTCTAAACACTTTACATAGACTAATTCAATCTTCGTAACAGCCCCATAGAGTAGTTCACTTCATCATACACACGCCACGGAAAGCATTAAGTGACCTGCCTGTTGCCACACCGGGGAATTAAAGAGTCATAATTTGAAGCTAGGGAGTTTGGATCCCATGAGAATCTGTGCTCGTAACAGCAGTGATACCCTGCTTCCCACTATCTGACGTTCTCCTTCTCAGGATGGGCGGGACAGGCGTTATTATAGCCATTCACTAGGAAGTGACGGCCAAGAGGTTAAGTCACCTCCAACCAGGGCATCGATCGCACTCGCTGCGGCAGTGCGGGGCCTGGGACACAGGTCTCTCAGCGTGTCCAGCCCCGTCGCCTGACAGCTGCTGGGATCACACAAGCCGTCACTAGGCTGCAGCCCGAATGGACAGATTCAGGAAGAGGGTCATCTTGTCCGTAACTCACTTCCCTGTAGGGCTCCAATGCTCCCTCTTCCCACACTGATAAGCCCAATGCAACAACTATAATTAAAACAGTTAATGTCAGGTTATTTCCTCCATACCAAAGTTCTCAAACTGGTTTTTTCATTCTCTTTGGACACTTTTATTAGTTTCAATGAGCACTTCCTGACTTTTTCTATTTGCTTTTTTTTTCTTTAAATAAAACAAGAAAATCTCTCAGTAGGAAAAAAGTGTCCTGCGGGCACAGAGCACACTGCAGCTCTGTTACCCCCACCCCTGCAGGAATCTGGTGCAGCAGAGGGAGTCAGGTGACCTGAAATCCGGCCCCTACCGCTCACCAGCTGTGCAACGACAAGCAAAGCAAGACCTCATGGGGGCTCATGTCCCTACCTTTAAACCAAACTGGGGTGAACGGCATGCTCCTGAAGGTCCCATGTCATCCAACAGGGACACCTCATTAAAAGTATACGAAGAGCAGCCTGGCAGCTGGAGAAATCTATCCAGAAGGGCATAAGGACCCAGCCGCCCATGACTCAGAAAGCCATGGGTGGGAAAAAAAAAAAAAAAAAATCACAGTCTGTTCCTATTAAGTATCCTGGCAAATCATTACAATGACAGGTTCAGAGAAACACAAACAACCCAAAGTCAATATGTAGCAATCAATCTCACAAATAACTTTACAGCCTAGCCTTAGTGAACCAATCAAACTCCACGCCCGAAAAGGAGGTGGGCTCACAGGGCTAATAATTAATGCCATTTGGCTGATCTGTAGGTTCCTGCTACCTTGACCCCTTAACATCTACTAAACCAGGGCTCTCAAACTCTCGTGTGCACCAGGATCATCTGGAGGGCTTGCTGGACACCCCCCCAATCCCCCAGATTCTGGTTTGGAAAGTCTGCAGGGGGCCTGGGAGTTCCCAGGTGCTGCTGATGCCACCTGTCTGCCAAACACCAACTGCGCTGAGGCGTGAGCGTCCACTTTAAGGGATCCCCTAAGACTATGCAATTCTCTGGAGGTCTTGGGTGATCTGGATAATGACACGGTGTCTGCATAAACTTAAGGAAATAAAACTAGAGACTCATGACTTTGCCCAGAGGCTATTTATTTCTAAAATGAATACTGTAATTATTTGCTATACAAAGAGAAGTTAAAACTGATCATTCAAAACCATGACAGTGACTGGGAAAGACCTCATTTCAAAATTCAACTTACTTTTTTTCCCCCCATGAAAAAACATAAATTTAACTATGCGATTAAAAGCAGCTTTATATTTATAGAGTAAAAAACGAAGTGCTGAGTCATGCCAGTTGGAGAGCTGATGCTTAAATTGATGTTTTAACAGACGCGGAGAAACTAGGCACTCACAAAAAGAATGACTATCCCCAAATTTTCATCTTAAGCCACAAATGGCAGTCTCTCAGTAAATATGGGCTGACTGAAATCAGTCTCTGGCGCGTGTGCGTATGCGTGTGTGCACACGCGTGTGTGTGCGCACGTGTGTGCGTGCGCACATGTGTGTGTGTACACACGTGCATGTGCATGCGTGTGTGTGTGCATGCACACACCCCTCCCTCAAAAGACAAGCCCTGAACTTCAGTTTCCTCCCTCCCTCCCATGGTAGTTGACATGAACGCTGGAAGCCGATTTCAACGTTCACACATTTCTGTGCAGTGTGTCTGGGACAGTGAGGGGCAGGCCTTGATGTCAGGGAGACCACGGCTAACCAAATAAAGGCTCCTATTTCGATTAGGGAAGGACAGATAATAAATGAGTAAATAAGCAAAATCACTATGTGACAGAATCTGCTGGAAACAGAAACCAGTTACGGGACACAAAGCAATCACGGAGGCTGGAGGTGTAGGGACCTACTTTAGAAGCGGTGACGAGGCGGGAGGCCTTTCTGAGGAGGCGTCTTTGAGCCAAGATTTACATGAACAAATCACGACGATACAGAGAAAGAAGAAACAGCCAGTGCCCGGGCCTGAGATGGAGATGAGCCTGGGCTTCCAGGGCCTGACGGCTGGAGATGATCAGGCAGGAAGGGAGGGTAACGGGGGGCGGGCAGCAGGCCGGGTTGGGTGACGGTGCTCACCCCACGCTGAGGGTAAACGACGGGGCCGCTTTCATCAGGGAAAATGACACAATCGGATTTATGCACGGAAAAAGCTAAGATCGTAAAATTTCCAGCGAGCAACGCTTTTTCCTTTCGTATATAAGCTTGTTCAAGTCATCCCTTTTTAGACGAGGCTGAAGACATGCATTTTCTCAGCTCCCCCAAAGTGGTAAAGGGGTTATTCTAATCACCATCGAACCCCCCGGAAGCACCACGTGCCATGTGTCGCTCTGCCAGTCTCTAGTCGGCAGCGGCTTTCATTTCTTACTCAGTTCTAGAACTTACTCTCTGTTTGGCTGCAGAAGGACCAGCGGAGAGGCCTATGCAGCACCTTCGCACAGGGCCGAGCTCGGCGCTGCTTCTTCTGGGGAAAGGACGCTTCTTCCAGGCCAAACCCTCGTGCTCGCCTGCAGGAAGGCAGCCTGCCCCCCCACCCCCCGTGCCCCCCAGCAGGCTCTGAAAATATCGCCCTTGAACTCTGGCCGTGCCTCTGCCTGTACCTCTGCCGCTGCCTGTACCTCGGCTTCCTCTGACCGCCACCTCCCCCTTACTCTCTAAGTCCTGCTCACTCCCCCGGGGCTCAGCTCCCTGCCTGCCTCGCCCGCAAAGCCTCCCCCTCGACGGTTCTGGTCCACATGGGCCGACCCACCCCTCATAACGCTCAGAACTCGCAACAAGGCATTTAACTGTACACTGTCTTCTAAGTCCCTCTGCTTTTCACTTTTACGTTCGCAGTTCTTTTCTGTAGATCTGAGGCGATGCAGTTTAGTGGTTGAAAGCGCAGGTGTTAAATCAGGATCTGGGTTTGGACCCTAGCTCCACCATCTCCTGTCTACCTCTGCATCTCTCTGTGCTTCAGCTTCTTCTTCGTCTGTAAAACAGTCTCTCTCAGAGCCCTGGTAAGACTTAACTAAATGAATAAAGAGCCTAGAACAATGCCTGATACACGATCGGAGCTCAGAAAGGCCAGGCTCACATAGTAGACACTTCAGTTCTTGGTAACTGATTGCACAGTAAGCAGTGCCTTAGAGAAACTCGTTATAGCAATCAAACCCCAGTTTAAACAAACTGAGAAATCTGGAAAAAACAGAAGAGACGTAGGCCATATAAGATGTGATATCAATAACTGGAATAAATTCTTTCCAGTTGCCATCAGTGATATCTAATAAAAGACATACTGCACTACTATCACACACAAAAAAAAACAAAAAACAAAAAAAAAAAAACAAAAAAAAACAGAGGTCACCGCTCCTTAAAAAACAAAAGAAAAAAGTATAGCACTCAGGCATAAGAAATGATTCACTAAAGGTAAAATAAAAATTATATATGAGCAAAACTGTCATCCAATGTCAGTACAGTTCTATTAATATTTGTTGAAACTACTGTGTGCCTGGCCCTCTACTAGGCATTGCAGAGAAATCC
>NW_006442103.1:17072097-17086871 GCF_000325575.1 Pteropus alecto
TGGAAGTTAGCGGTAGGGGCCGAGAGAATGTGACTGCTCAATGACCCCACTATGAACAAAATAAAAACTGCTATCATTATATATACCTCCAGCAGTTCCTCTTCATTTCCATCTCAGGACCGCTCCAAAAAGAATCTTAAAGAAACACGTCGACCCTGTTGCTTTTGCACTAAGTGTTAGTAACTCAGTCCAGACGAGGTTCTAGCACATGTTCAAGTTCACCGGCCTCATGTGCACATGCAGGCAAGACCCTCCCCCAGCAAAAGGAGTGCAATTCACTTTGTGGCGCTGCTCTGGGGCCCAACGTGCTGTCTCCCGGGTTTGCCTGTCACCACGACTGCAAACGGCAGCAGCGGCGGTCACTGATTTTCACCAGCTCCGAGGCCTCGGGAATGTGCCTGTTCAGGGACAGGCCCAAGGTATCCAAACTTGATGGAATCTTCCTTAAAGTTTCCTCTAGGCGTTTACCTAGGCTTCCCAGAGCTTTTCAGGATCATGCCAGCTACACATCACCAGCCTGAAAGCCTCCCTTTGTTTTGGGCATCTCTCACATGAGTAATTAAGTCTGTACCCCGGCAGGTGTAATCTGAACAGTCTTCGGTGTGTTTCACTGGCGGCATTACCATGTAATCACTTTAAATTGGCGTTACTTGTTGCTTCGTAGCCTCTTTAAATAAGCCTCTGTACTCTATCTCACATGATTTTTTTCACGCCCTGCTCCCTCTGCAGTGTGGTATCTGTTTGTGCTTATATCTACGGCTCACCCAAAAGGCATGCGAATGCCTTCAATGCTTGGAGGGAGGAGGTATTCAGAGCCTTTTACATCTTCTCTGCAACGTTTATGCAAATTTCAAGGAGCAGCATTTGAGAAAGACGAAGTCTGAGTCTATGCCCTAGGACTTGGGCTGCGGCTGATTGCTGCTGCTTCGGGCACCCGGTGTCTGGAAGAGGCTCAGTAAAATGAACAAAGCAGTTTTCTAAAATGACTGCGTGCATTATTACCAAAAATAGAAGAACTGAGGGCAGACAGGGAGACATTGGGGATTTGCAATAATTCTTGTGGCACCCTGCGATTTCAAACAACGAAGGCTTTTACTGAATTTTTTATTCCATTTTTTTGGGATCGAGCCATGGGGAGAAAAAAAATCCAAACAAACAGAAGAAGTGCAGAAGCTTCAAGTCCCAAGTGGAACATTTAAATAAAAACAAAGTGGAAAAACATCTGTCTTCCTCCTTGAAATCTGTCTTGATGAAAAGGCAAGTAAAGGCAACAAGGGAAATACCAATTTTATTTTTCTGATAATGTTCTGAGGCCTTCTATGCCTTTTACAGATGTTATCTAATAGAAAATGTGTTTCCTACTTAAGAGATGCTGATATCAGACCCACAGGGTTCATAGCAAAATATTACTACTTTTCAAAAACAGGTATGCCTTGATTTAAGAAAATACAACTAACAAGAACGGAAGTTATAAATAGCATAAGGGTATTGGTACTTCTGACATTACTAATAGAAATTTGTTTTATAGAAATACTCATCCCAGTGAGTTCTTCCCAGTGAGCTGACGAATCTAGAATAATCTTTGATTTTAAAAACTCCAATTTTGGCCTATTTCATATTGATTTTGGAAAACCAAACCCATCAATATTTGATGTGCCGTATTGATAAAACTATGCACTGTTTCTTCCCCCTTTTTCTTTTACTTTCCTGTCTTTTTAAAGACTGCAGAACATTTTTCATTTATTTTGTGAGTTAAATTTCAGTTTCTCAGTTTGGGGGATAAACATGGATTTAGTTCTTCCACATTAAATGCAGGATTTGAAAAATCCACATAGACTTACTATTCAGATGTGGCCAGTTTGTTACTGATCACCTCCTCACGCATGGACACGTTCCCACCAGCAAAACACTGCCCGTTCCTTGCACCTTTCTCCACCTTGCTAACTCCTACTTATATTTCAAATCACAGACAACGTATTACCTTCCTGAAGAAGCCCTCAGAGACCCTTCAGTCTGATTTAGATGTTCCTCCTTTGTTCTCGCGTTACATTCTGGGCAGACGTGTGATTGGCGCTAGCTCACCCATCCCTCTCACCGCCCCTTGTGCAAATTCCCTGAAGGCAGTGACAATGATTGGCTCATCTTTGTATCCCTGGCACCCAGCCCTAGTACCTGGACCACGGCAGGTAGACTCAACACACATAAGATACGCAATGAACTAAGCTCCGGAACTAAGACAAAACCTATTAACAAACTCAACAATCAGTTTGTGCATGTAAAAGGTTCTAAGGCTCCAATTTTAATGACTGCAGGGATACCCACGTGTGATTGTGCGAATTAATTCCAATTTCATTTTGTGTATGGTGTAGAAAAGTAAAATGAGAAGGAAAAACAACAAGAAACAAACAAACCAAAAGAAGGTAAAAAACAGTGCAAAATTTTCTGGCCTTCAATGGAGATAAGAAGTTGAGAAAGTGGGACTGTACTTTCCTCATCTTCACAAAACCAAAACATCTTGGGAAGTTGCTGCCTTAAAATTTGCATGAATGAAAACACACACCCTCCCCCACGCTTCCCCACGAATCTTAAGCCAAGTGTATTATGGTAAGAATTGATTAAAATGCGTTGAATGGGAGCCAAAATAATTTACATCTAAATGGCAAATGCAGAAAACATAGTAACAAAAATTCCAAGTGAATGGAGAGCTGAGACAGTGCGTGCTCACTGTGCAGCACCACCGTCCCCGTGGGCAGTTCGCCCATCCACCTCCGGAGGACAAAAAGCGGCCCCGATGAATTTCTTCGCTATGAGTGTCTAACTCTTTGTAAAATGACACTGACCAAAATAATGACAGGGTTTACATACCCAAAAGGTTCAGGATCTTGGTGGAATAAAGCCCAACAGGGGAAGAAGCTAAATTATTCTCTACACAAAGGACTATGTATTTGTGCACTTCTTAGTAGTCAGAAAAGGCCGATTCGAGGTGTTTTTCCACTGTCTTCTCTTATATCTTCCATTATCTGTTCTGTTCTATGATCTATATCTGTTCTGTCATCGGAGACAAATTCTGCCTGTCACCAATTTCCTGCGCTTTTAGTAAATGCTCCATTTTTAAAGGCTATTTTGTTAAGTAAGGCTTCATTTTTTTAAGCTCTTAATTTTAAATACATGCTTTTAAGTACCCTTGCTGGAAAAGAATTTTATAAATATATATAATCTTCTTGCTACCCACCCAAAAGAAACAAAGTGTTCTTTTACTTAAATTGTTTAGAACGCTTCTTAAACAGAGCAGACAATTCCTATTGTCTGGTAATTTAGGGTAGACCCCAAAAAGAAAGAATAAGTTACAGAATCATGTCAAAAATGAAAATGGAAAAACTTAAGACAGTTATATGTTATTATATAAAATCATGGAGACTTTCCAAAACCAAAGGCGGGGAATCCAGAGAACAGGCTCCGATTCCCCCACAGCCTTTTTAAAAAAACCTGTGGGTGGAAGCAGCGAAGCCCACTCACAAGAGTCGCGTCACCAGAATGCCGTCACCAACGTACGGTGCGTGCGGATAGATGACAGGCGCCTGCGTCCTACATCAAGTCCCACTATGTGTCGAGCTAAGTGTTCTGCAGTCAGGGTTTGCAGAAGCTCAGGTCCTAACATTTGGGTTATTTCCGTATTACTATTATCTGGGTCACATAGGTTCTATACCTTCAGCCCAAAACAAACCCTGTTCATCCGTGGACGATATTTAACTCCAAATTCTGGCACACATCAACTAAGAACTGTCTAAACCCAAGAGTTCATAAAAGGTCCTAAACTCTGGGCTCATACCCAGAACATTCCAGATCAGCACAGACACCAGCATCGCAAAGAAAATATGTAAATCTGGAAATGGCAAACGCAGATTGTCCCCATCTCCAGAGAACGCGCCTGGGCAACGACACCGGAGCAGAGGAAAAGAGAGAGAAGGAAACTTTCACGTCCTTTTTAAATATCGAGGGGAGAAGAAACATGAAGTGTAGCCCCCAACTTTGATTTTTATTTAGCCATATTTTCAATTCTCCCTTCTTTTAATTTGTTTCTTCAAACACAAATCAGTGCCAACTCACACCAACGTAACTTCGGCCACGGGAAAAAAATAATAATAATGTACCCTTAAAGACACGGATGGAAAAGCTGATAATTTCAATGTTGGATCGATTCTTCTTAAAAAGCCAGTCCTCCAACTCCGTAAACCTTTCGACTACTCATACTATCTCTTTACTATGAGTGTAAGCAAGAATTTATCTCCATGACCACTTAGATTTCTACAGGGTTGTAACAGTCATTTTAGTAAAAACAACTCAACACACCAACAGTCGACAATCTAGTTTGCAAATGCTTCCGTCCACTTTTGCTCATCCTGTTGTTTTGAGATGAGCAAAGCAAGGCAGCAAAAACAGAAAATGTGCACACACCAATAAAGGACCACATCGGAACGTAAACGTTCCACGCCTGTCTCTTCAAACACATAAGGAGATCTAGGTTTCGCCATTTGCAGCGACACCCGATCTTGCAAAACCAAAAGTTACATTGCCTTTGACAGAGGTTTTTCGGTTCTAGAGAGGCCAAAAAACTTCTCTGCAGTCCAGAGTTCTCAGAAACAGCAAAAGGAGTGACCTAAATGCCAATATATTAAATTAAATTTAGACGGTTCTTGGTGATGCGTGCCGGTAAATCCTATAAGAGGCGTGGATTTTCTGGAGCCCAGTGGATGCCCTGGCCCACCACCCACGTCCTCCGCTCTGCTGCCGCCCCTTCCCCTGGCGGCCCGAGGGCATTCCAGCAAAAGACAGATTCTGGACGGGGCAACACCGCACAAGGTCTGCTCCAGACCAGCTTCAACCCAGCTGCGATGCCAGCCCCATGGTAAAAGGCCTAGAAAACGTTTGCCAAGCCAAAGTGCTGAAGGAGCAGGCCAGCATTTTCTGTCTCCCTCCGAGAGAACATAAACAACTCCCTAATTTCCCACAAAAGAAGACAAAAATAAAATCTGCAAAATGATAGTTTATTCTAGCTTTCTAAAGTCACAATGACCTGGCAGAAGAGTTATTTTAATCTCTTTTATCACTTTTAAAATATTCTCCTCAATAAAAATTAATTTCACTTTGGGGACATGGGCGTGACACTCATGTTAGACAAGAGGGATTTACAAAGGGAATTTTCCCAGTCACCCCGCTCCAGGCACGGTGGGGACACGTCCTTCCCACCACCACCTCATCACGTCAGCAGCGTGAAGTCCTCTGGAAAACCAGTATCTAAGCAAGTAAACCTCGGTTCAAGCAAAGAGACAGAGGGTTGAGTGAATGTGGTTTTTAGTGCAGTGTGAGTGATTAAATCACATTTCTCCTCCTCCCACCGAAGCCCACATTACTTCACTGAAAGCATTAAAACCAAGGCACTGCAATTGCTCTGGCTACCAGCCTAAATATAAGTTGCCATAGGAAGTCTCGAATACGCTCAGTTTTGTATTAAAAACGTCAAGTGAATCCAGTCTCTCCCTCAGTGTAATCTGGCTTTAGAATGTTAAGTGGAACAAGTTCATAAACTTGAGCACACTGAGCTTCTGTATGTGCCTTCCACTTCTACGGAAAAAAAACCCAATTCGGCATCCTCCCAAAGACACAATACTCGCCCCCTGAGGAAGAACTCAAACGATGTGAGTTCTTCAACTAGACAGTCACATACTCAATTAGCTGACTGGTCAGTGTCTTCCCAGAGAAACAAGAGCAGTAAGCACCTGCCCAACCTGAAGATGGAGCTGGGTGGACTTGGCCACCAGTGGTCAGGGTTAACATCCCAGTTCCTAACATGTGGGCATTTTCGGCTGATTTCCATCTCTGTTCCCCACCCAAACCTACGAGCATCCTCAGGCCAACGTGAACACTGTGGCCAAACAAATCAGCAAGTCGGCTTACGACCCTCGGTTTCTCAGCCCTGAGAAGGCTGACTGGACCCAGATCAACTGCCCAAAGATAGAGCTGTAATAAAAGTGCCTTCGTAACTTATCGATATTTTTATACAATGATGTCGTTTGACCCCCATGCAAACTGGTATTAGCACCACCTTACAGAAGAGGAATCCGCAACTTGGAGAAATAAGGGATTTGGCCAAAGTCATTCAAGTCGAGATGGCCAAACCGGGACTGGAACACAAGTCTTTTGCCCACTAGTCCAGCATCTTTTCACTCGCTACATCTGTTGAGACGCAGTCAGAAAAACCTGATACCCACCAAAGCTTTCCTTTCCTATAACATACGTTTGTGGCTATAACATTCTCGTGTAGGTAAATGCCCACGGACCAGCTAGGTGCATTAAAAAAAACATGTTTGCCAAGATTGGCTAATGGCCACAGGCTTGTCAAGAACAAAGCCAAGACGAGTTCCCAGGACAAGAGGCCACCAGGGCTGCATTTCAGACCAACCCTTGACAAACATGCCCTAATAGGGACTGACATGCATTCATTAGTATCGCTGCTAACCCACAACAAAAGAACCCCACTTCTGAAAACTTGCCAACTCTGGGATTCAACCTACTGCCATGTATTATTTCTCAGGAAAAACACAAAAACAAACTCCCCTGTGAGGAAAAGAATGGGTGAAATTTTATAGAGTTCTTCCTTTGTAAAACAGTAACTAGATACCATTCCTTCTCAAAAGAGCAGCGTGACAGAAGCAAAAGGAAATTATGGAACCAGAGCCTAAGGATGATCGATGATCACACCTTATTTCGAGGAGATTTTACTCTTAAGAACGCGGACCTTATTATAAGTGAGCAACTCATCACCATTTAATCGAGCTACTCATAATTTATTTGATCAGAAAGAAATCCCTCCGAAGAACACACCCGCAGTTAAGCTGGCAAACACTGAACCACTAAACAGGAAAAGTGTGACCCGCTAGTCAGAGAGGGCAGGTGACAACTAATGTGGCAAGCCAAGACTGCCGTCAGAGACACAATATTTTCTTTATCTGGTCTCTTCTCTCCCATTAAAGAAATCAACTAAGAGGGGAGAAAAAAAGACAAAAACTCGCCTTCCAAAACTAAGAAAGAAACTATCCAGACACATTCCCTGAATGATACTGGATCCCACCTGAGGAAATCTCAGACAGCTCACAGCTCTATTTTTCACAAGGCTGAGAACACCAGACTCTTGCCTACCAAAGCCGAAAGGATAAATTTCATCACTACAGTTTGGTATGTTGTTCCAGAAAATACCATCTTACTTCATGTCCTCACCATTAAAAAAGAAACTGTAGAAAATGATGACGTGTCAAAACAGATTACATTTCCTTATGACACTTTTTAAAGGACATCTGACTCCACATACCAATCCTGGTCCATGAACTGGTTGACGGATTCAAAATAAAGTTTCAAACTACAATTGGTCTATAATAAATGATATACTCTCTAGTTCAGTAAATCCGGTGACAGAAATCTAAGGAGAAAATGGACTTTTGAAAAGTCTCAGGCAAAAAGAAAAATAAAAGGCTGTAATTGAGAAAGAAAGGAAATGGGCAACTTCTTTTTTCGCATATAAGCCCCACTTTTGAAACAACAGCTGTCTTTGCTCAGCTGGAGGAAAACCACAGAACTTGGAATAACTCACTTAAAGGACTGTCCCTCCTTATGTTAAGATGACACTGTTGACTCAGCCTCATTAGGGCATGTGCTTGGTTTAACTCGTTTTTCCAGTAACAGCAATGAATTGAGCTGTTCTAATATTGAAACGATTTGCATGCTCGCAGCTGAAAAAATTGAGCAATACCTACATATACAGAACACACGCCCCTCCACTTGACTGTCTCTGCCGTGTAGCCAAAGTGAGTTTTATCCCTTTCTACGATTTGCTCTGAAGAGTCTCTCCACAATCGATGCTAGCGTTAATCCTTCTTATTTCATTATGAAAATGGAATTTCTTCTAATTACCAAAATAACCTTTCACTGCATTTACTCGGTGTATCCTTGTCTCAGCTAATCCCCATAATCCTGGGCTTCTCAACTTTGAAGTGAAATGAACGAACTTATTTTCTTTACTTCTGATTGTAGGTCTTGATTAACTTTGGGTGATACTTCGGACGGCCCACGACAAATCGACACTCCTTGCATGCGACCAGTACGGTTGGACAGCCTTCCGTGGGAAAGTGTGGTACATTCTCTACTCTATTGCTGTCATCTCTAGTTAAGGCTAAAATAATTTTTTTAAAAAGTCGGCAAACATTTCCCAAGCCCTAATATGGATTATGAAGCAGGTTGATCACTATAATGACAGGGAGGGAAGGCTTGATGACACCCACCGAGGGTCCTGCACCAACACAGACCACGAAAGGGAAATGCGTTCATTCTCCTTAGATCAAAAATGGCATTTTTTTTTTTTCAAGGAGAGAATCAACCTAATTCACGTACCTCCTCCATCCCTGTCTCTTCTACTCTGGAAAGGTAGCTTTTTAATTCAAAATTTCAATTAAAAAATTATGTTGCAGAGGGACGTCAGAAATAGTGGGAGTGAACAATAATCGAGCTGGTGAAAGAACAAAATGGCTTTGACGTTAAACTCTTCACTTTTCATTCTGGACCAGTGGTCTGCAAAACGAGATGTGTGCATCCCACAGGCGGAGGGATGCGAAACCACCCACTGTGGGACCGGAAAAACGTTCAGAACATCTACATAGTTACGGTCTAAAAAAAACCATAGAATTTCACTTTATGAGAGTTAACATATGCATGTACGGTTTTATAGTTGTACATGTATATAATTTATGCATATTTATTTACTTGAAGGCAAGGGTCTATGCTCAGAAATATACGTATTTCTTGGGGCATACATTTTTAAGCTTGGAAGTGCCTGCTTTATACCTGCATTTCACAAACTAGGACACACACAGCTCTGGGGGTACACAGCATTTGGGGGGAGAGGCAAAGAAACTTGATAAACCTGGCGCCTCTACTTCCTTCACTCCGGGGTAAGTGACAGTCACGCTCTTGTGTAATCGCGTGCTTCGGAGGATAATGCCAGCGAACGTGTCTGAGGAGGGAAGGGACCACCGACTCCCGCCCTGACTCTCCGCCATCTAGCCGCCTAACCGACGGCCGGTCGCTTCACTCTTCAGGCCTTTTAGGCTCCTTCTCACCCGGATCTCATGACTCACTAGTTATGGTTTTCATCCCATCCTCACTTGCGTCCATGTGTCATTCTTCTAAGTGGAACGTGTCAGCGCCTCCTCCCGCCAGTCTCGACCCCGTCTCCATCCCCGGAAGAGGCCCTGATTGTGCATCCCTCAGCTTTCACGGACTGTGCGTACGATGCTGAGGAGCACCTGCTGGAAGGGTCTGTAAGCATCCTTGAGTGATTTGCCAGTGTCCCCGAGTACCCCTGGGCAGACTGCGAGCGCCTTCGTGTACTGTGCTGGGCCGGCATTCTGCATGGGGCACCAACATGTGTCATCGACTGCTCCTGTGACGACTCAGCCATGTACTAACGAAGGGGGTAAGTAAGAGGAGCCTGAATCCCTCACCTAATGAAGGCGGACGGTCTGGCACAGGAGACGGAAGCCGAGCCCAGGCCCAGGTGTGCCGGGCTATGAGGAAACGCGCCCGGAACTCGGCGGGAGCACATCGAGGACGAGGACAGCACGCAGAAGCGTCCGCTCGCGCTGGGAGGCTACCCGCCGGCTGAAAATAGCTGAGCTCCCATCCTGGCCACAGCCACCTCTCCCAAAACAATTACTAATTAAATGAGTTAATGCACGACACGTGCTTACAGCCTGGTAGCTAATGCTGTCATCCCCTTTCCAGGAGGCACACCAGAACGAACAGGAGAAATGCTAACTCTCCACCTGCGGACCTCGGGGGTCCCATGGCAGAATTTCCGCCTCCCCAGAGCAGGCTGGGATTCCACCTCCCTTCTCAGCTCTCGTCCCTACAGCTTCCGCGGCATATTTCCCACCACGCGGAAAGAAAAGGCTCAATTCTCGGGCAAGACGGTCCACTTTTAAGGAAGCAGCGTGGTGCAGGGGATAAGGCAGAGGACCAGCGGCTAAAGCCAGACAGCTCGTCTTGCGTGCTCTTGAATAACTACGTGCTTTTCTAAGGCCTAAATTTTCTTCTAATAGGTTTCAAGAAAATGATCAGTGACCTACGTATGGCCCCACAGCCAAAGAGGCAGTAGCTTGCAAACATTTTTTTACTGACCTACAGCAAGAAACCTTTCAAGTCAGAACTCAGTATTTGCATAAATACGTCTAAGTGTCAAGAAACAATGTTTACCCTGACTATGGAATATTTTCTATCTGTTCCATTCTTCCCCCAAAAAAGTACTGTTTGAGACCTACCAAGTTAGTTACACGGCCCGCTAGTGATCACAACCTGGACTAGATGAAGCAGGGTAGTGAGGAGTGTGGCCTTGCGGTCACGCAGACCTAGGTCCACGAGCAGCACAACCTGGGGTGAGTCGCCAACCCTCTCGAAGCTCATCTTCTAGATCAAGACGAACACACCAGGGCTGTTGGGCTGTTCCACAGATTACATGAGCACCGGATGGAAAGCACTTAGCTGCATCGCATCTGACGTAGAATGAGCACTCGATGAGAAGTTACAGCGAAGACTGATAAGAGCAACGTCATCGTTACTAAATTCGAAGATTCCAAAAGAAAGCGAAGCAAGTGGCAGGGAGCCAGGAGCAGGACCCGGCTCTCTGCAAGCACCGAGAGCCAGCAGGGCCGCTGCCGTGTTCCCCCCGGCCTGTGCGTCTGCTTCCCAGTGCCCTCGACAACTGAAACAGTGCCTGGAACACAGTGCACACTCACGGGGCTGCTGAGTTAGTCAGTCAACAGCCCTGGAAGCTCGCCTCTATGCACTGGACGAGCTGTGAGACGGTCCCAGGCAAGGTCGCACAGCTCCCTCGGCCCTCAAACTCAGACATCTGAGGTTGCTCCAAGCCAGTGGTTCTCAAGGTGTAGCTCCCCAAACAGCAGCGGCAGCACCTAGGAACCCGTCATAATGCAAACTGCCAGGTCCCGCTCTCGGCCTACAGAATCGGAACCTCTGGGGGTGGGCCCAGCAATCTGGATTCTAACAAACCCTCCAGAACTTGATGCACACTCAACTTTGAAAAACTGCTATTCCAACCAACCACGATGACCTGGAACCCTATAGCAATCCCAGGGAGCTACATGTGCAGCCAAAGGGACTTCTGGAAGTTCACCAGTCCCAGACTCATTGCTCATCCAATTCTACTGAGACTGTTGAGAGCCAGCTATAACGTCCAAGGAAGTTCCCAAGAATCGCCTCTCCTCAGCTCGCCCGCAGGAGCCCGCAGGAGCCTGCAGGAGCCCAAACTTCAGAGAAGCCCTCTGAAGCAACTAACACTCAGCGCAAGGCCTAACTCTTGGAAGAAATGCAAACTCTGTTTCTCAAATGGTCTCTTATCTCAGGACGTTCCGCAGGCTCATGCGGTCCCACACCGGGACTCCGAACCGCAGGTTCAATTCGGGGTGCCCGGTTCTCAAAGGGTGAGCTGGGCCGCATGGCCAGTGTGCACAGCGACCTCGGCAGTGACGCCCCACAGGGCTGCTGCACCGACACGCACGTGCCTTTGACCACTGGCCAAACCAACGAGAACTCTTAAGCCTCATTTTGTGCACATATGTAATGCTTCAGGAAGAAGGTAACCAAATGTTAAAACTCCAAAACTGAAGTTTAGAATGTGTTGCTAAATCAAAGAACACATTTATATCAGTTGATAGAGTCTAGTCTTTCAGAAAGTCATGGAAAAGCTTGCTAATGTCTATAAAACCTGAGTTTTCCAAAAGGCAGCTTAGTCAGAAGATCCTGTAGTACCATCAGACTCTTGTAAGAAACAACAAGATTTAGGGAGAACACAAAGGCAGGAAAATATAAACTACTTTCTACTACGGGAAGAACTGGTAGCATACCTTCCAAGGGAAAAAGGGTACCCTTTAAAAAGCAGAAAGATTCCATATTTCTGCCAATAAAGTGATGATCCAGTTACACACCAAGGCGCAGACAGAAAGCCTGGCTTCGGTTTGACCAGCTGGCCCTGGTACCTACAGTGTGACCTTACATTAGGTCTCACAGGGTCTCTGTCTCCACAATGAACACATGGCCTTGTAAAAAAGTAATAAACATGAAAGTGCTTTGCAAACTATTCGATATTATCTTCTGAACATGGAAATGTATTCCGATTCCTCCCCCCCTCCACTCAAGATGACCACAATGATTCCTATTAGAAAGTGCTCATAAGTGGTCTGACAGCAGTTGTAAGAAAAATGTAAACTAGAAAAGACACTGAATACTTCTGCACCATAATGAAGCAGGAAGCCACAGACGTGCAGGCTCTCAAATGACAGAAATACGTTAGAAAAATGGCCCATAGTACGTTGGCCCTTTCTGGTTTGGGCTGGCAAAAATGTGAGTTGGAAAGAAGGAAAATTAATGACAAACAACAAAGTGAATTACTTCAAAGCCTCACAAAAGGCTTTCCAGAGAAGTCCAGGAGCCCGGGGTTAGGCAGGGCTGTGTTTTTGTCAGGTCTACTTAGCCTCTACTATGGGCACACTGTCTTTTCATGTGACCCAAAGAAAGAGTGGAGCCATTATCGCTGTCGATAATGGTGACCAGATGCTGATGGGATGATTGCACATCACCAGTTCTCAGAGTCAGGTCTTGTGTAATTGGGTGTGTCGATCTATGTCACTCCACAGATGGTTATTAAACCGGTTACAACTTCCCGAAATCTTTTCGCTAGGCCTGAGCAACGTTCTGGAGAGCTATTCTCTGCCAACTGAGAATAGGAACTATTATAAAGTAATTATTTTAAGACAGGTCCAAGGTCTATCCCTCTCCCGCCCCTCCGGCCCCGCCCCGCCCCACACACAGCATGGATGTTTGTTGAATTTAAATATCCAAACCACCGAATTTGAAATTTAAAACTTTACTAAAACCATCAACATTCCTTTACTGCAGTGAATGTAAACAGTCTATTAATTCCAACCTGTCAAGAATAAAAACATATAATCAATTCCCAATTTTCTATGAGCAGCCTATATGCATCTGGGTAATCCATGTGCTTCGGGAGCAACGCTGCTGTACAAGCTTCCCCAGGACGATGGAGACTGGGGAATCCCAGCTCTCCCGGCAGACGACCGCTCAGCGCTTCCTAGTGAGACAGGTGCTCTCATCTGCCACGGGACACGGCCAGATGCCCAGCTGGATTACTCGCCGGGTTAAAATGGTCCACCTGGCCTTTTGTTGATACCGAGGTATCAAATCTTCAACTCGCTGGCCACTCCTTGTGCAAAGCTGTCCTTCGCTGTACACCTGAAGGAATGTCTGTTGAGATGGCCCCCTTGAATGAAAAGCACAGCTCGCGAAATGCACTCTGGGGAAAGGCAGGTGTGCTTTCATACATGAACACATGCAAACGATGCAGAGACTAGGACAAGTCATCAGCCTCAGAAGCAGTAAGGAGCTTGATCGTTTTTCTTTCTCTCCCCATGAACGCTGGGGAGAGTTAAAATTGTAGCCATTGTGCATTTCTGTCCCTGAGCTGTATCACTTACCGTTCCCACAGAAGCTAGCTACGCACTTCCTTGTGGGTGTATGTGTAAAACTACCATAACAAAACATTTTCTATTTCCTCATTTTGATTAGAAGGAAAGAAAAAATGCTGAAGGGGACTGACACAGGTGACAGTGAGTGCTGACGTGCCAGTCTGTGCACGATTTACGTTCTGCTTACACTTAAGGTTCTGACTGAGGAGAGACACGCCAAGAGAGCCGAAGTAAAATTACATTAAGGAAGAGCCCATGCTGTGTGCTCTGCAGAGAGACACCCTGGGGAAATGTAAGGGACAGCGAAGTCACTTTAGGCCACTCGAGGAAGAACTGAGGAAAACGACTAGGAAAAAGACATCGGAGCCCATAAGATCCATGGAAATGAGCAGAACAATATGGACCCACTGGCAGAATAGGGAAGTCGTGATGGGTTAAGCTGAGTCAGCCACACACTCCTGACGACGATAGTTTGGATCGACAGCCTGCCTAGGTAACAGGGACAATTGGTTACTGCAGGCACAGAATCGTGTTACGAAAAGCTAACTGGCCCATCAAGGGGAAGAATCCTCGACTTCTGCTTCGGTGCATTATGCTCTTACTGACGCAGCTAATCACACAGAGAGGAAGAGCACCCTTTCATATCATGGGGAACAGAATTCGGATTTGGGGACGTTATGGAGAAAGCAACGTGGCGTATGAAATAGGCACTGCCCCTCGAACTCAGAACCTGGGTTCTAATTCTGGCTTTGCCATACACTCACCACGTGACCTAGAGGAATTACCTGAAACTAGCAGAGACGTCATTCTCATCTGTCAACTAATATCGCCTGTCCTCCTGCCTTAGCAGAGTTCATCTGTGGCCCAAATAAAATCATCTTTAGAAAAGCGATTATAAACCAGAAAGCGCTATTTAATGTAGAGCATTATTTTATGTAAAATTACCAATCCAAAATTCTGTGAAACAAAATATCTTCACCCTCTAGCCCAGAAATGATAAACTATCGTGTGATTCAAATTAGGTCACATACACCTATATTATGAGACCGGCCCAAATGGGGGCGAAAGATACATGTGTGTTGGGCTAGTGGAACCAACTTCAAGTTTTAAAAAACTTCCCCATTGCTCCCCTAGTGGAATCACAAGCAAGAGTGATAATCTCCTCAA
>NW_006442103.1:17086887-17102525 GCF_000325575.1 Pteropus alecto
CCACCCCCACCGCCTTCCCTCACACAGAAATCTGACACAGGCCACTTCACACGCCTGATTAGATAAGCTTTCCCAATGCTGAAAACCAAGCACTTCTAACATTTCAAACCTGACTTCCACGAGGACTCGGGGGTGAAAGATGGAAAGAAGTAAGCCGACCGAGTCGATCCTCCTTTTTGGAAGAGTTCTCCAGCTTTGACTTAAAACACAAAGTAATTTTTTTTTTCCTATGAATAAACTGCTTCTGTGATGACAAGTGCAAGATGCTACAAACCAGAAGCAGACAAAAGGGTTGTAATTCACACAGTTAGTCCACAAAGTCGAAAATACTAGACCATAGTGCTTTCAATGTGTGTTTTGGGTGATCCGTAACCTCGCCTTGGCAATGGAGCGGAGTCTAAAGGGAATCATTAAAAAGAAACAAGGAGATCCAGGATCAAGTACTCCCAGCCTCCATCTTCCAAAGGGGGAATTACCGGGAGGCTAATGAAGTTCCAATTTTGCCCCCTCCCCCCACGCTCGAGTGCCTATTTTGTGTACACAACCACGCAGTTAAATACACTGTTTCCAATATTTACAAATAATCCTGCAAGCGAGGTACCGCTGCTGCTGCTCCTGTTACATAAATAAGGGAACTGAGACTAGGAGGAGCTGAGAGCTTGCCCAACAGTCTTAGCTAAGACTCAGAGCCAGGGCCAGCTGGTTCCAAAACTCGCCGGGTCTGCTCAACGCTGTGGGGAAGGGGATCGAAAAGTCGCTCCAGGAGATAATTAAAAACAAAGAGTCAACCTTCGCTGTCATGTATCTCTTTCACTCTCCTTAGGATCGTCCTCCTCATTGTCCTGGGCATTGTCCTCCTCACCATTCCACGGGCGGCTGACACAACTAAGCTTAGGAGAAAGCCCAGAATGTCCCCGTGTGCCCGAGCACGGGTGTGTAGGACCGCATTTTCAAACAAAAGCGATTATCTGGGTTTATCTGTGGGTGTCAAAGGTACTTACTGCTCTCATCTATTAGTACCCACCACCGGTTTTCAGTAACGAAGGAGAAAATAAGGAAAAAGTTCACAGACGAGAAACACTGAAGTTATCCTCATGCTTTTTTCTGTAATAACATGTGCAGAAATGCACACAGTCAATTCCAAAGTTCCCAGGCCGAGGTAGGTTAGTACCGGGCATATTTAGTAACTGGCTACGTCCATTATTCATATCTAGTAACCGGCTATGTCCGTTATTCCCGTGCCGAGGCATCCTGGTCATTTTACCTGGTCTCTCCCGTCTCTCTCAGATGCTACAATAAAAACACAAGGGCAGGGACGAGAAGGAGCCACCTGCAGCTAGCGAGGCTGGAACAAAGCTACGCGTTCATTCCTGTTCTTCGCTAAAGAACTTCTTTCGGGATCAAGAAGTTAATGGGGAAAGAAAGAAACGCTGGACTCCTTTCCTTGGGTTACGACACACACAAACCCATTCTCTCCACTTTTAAAAAGATCTGGAAAGCACTGCAGCTCCTCCAGATGGAATCGTTTCCATATGGTGCCAATGCTCGTTCAGAGGTTAAGACATTAAGAAAGGTAAAACCTAAGTCAGTTCAGTACACAAAATAGCATTAACTCCAACGTGGCATTATCCGTGGGACTCCAGGGTTCTACCAAATAGACAGCGGCATTGTTTATAAGGGGTGCATGTGTGAGCTTTGGAGTCAGGTGACAGGGGTCCCCAATGCTGCTCCGCACCACCGACCAGCTGGGTGACCTGGATGACCACCCCTCAACCTTTCGGTGGTAGGAATCATAATACCGACTGTGAAGACTAAAGGAAATGGGTGCTTTTGCCCCCAAGCATCGGTCACGTGATAAACCCTCAGTATACGGAAGCTACTGTTACTTCTTATAAGCTCCACGGAGACAAAGACTTTTGTCTGTCTTGTCCACTCTACTAACAAGGAGACACGCCTTGGTCAAGTCTCGTGCAAACACGCTCAGTTCCTCCAAAGTGACATTCACATTTGTCCATATTCATTACATTCGAATGCTGCCATCCTCGCTGTAAGCCCCTCTCTTACCGTAAGTGCCTTCAGCAGCTTTTATGGGAAAGATTTAAATTATTGGAAAATATTTTAAGTGTTTCAAGGATATTCGAATTAACATATGCACCACTAACATTTTCTGTAAAGAGTGTGCTTACACATAATTATAAATATCTCTGACTAGAAAAGAAAACCTTTCATAGTACACCCACAACTGAAAAACAAAGTCTTAGAAATAATTATAGAGGGAGGAGAAGGGAGTGGTAGGTAGAAGACAGTTTACTAAATCGGCAAAATAAAATTTGGAGTTTTGTCTTAAAACAAAACAAAACAAAACAGAAAACCTGACAACCATTTGCTCAAGGCTGCCAAAATTTGAGAATAAGTAAACTGTCATGGGAAACAAATGTTAAAATGTGAAACTCTTTTCTGAGAAAGTAACTCCACCAGTTCTGGCTAATCCAATTCTGAATGACTAATGAAACCAGCCCTGCTGGGTCGTCTTAACCACTACAAAAAGTCCAAAGGGACGGGCAGGGGCTCACAGGCAAACAGTTTCTCTGCTGTCACTGATATGCGCAATCCGGCCAGGCTTCTCCCCTCCCTGACCCACCCACTCCCCTCACAGTTCCCTTTCCAGTCTCAAAATCACAGGCTCAACATATCGATAGGCCGTTGGAGCAGCGAGTGCACAGGAACAATGGCTGGACTAGAAAACGAGAGCTAAGAGTCTGGCCTTGACCTTGACCTCGCTCTGGGCCCTCTGACCAGCCACTTCAACCTAGGGCTTTGGTTTCCTCATCTGTAAAACAAGCATGGACCACAGATCCCAGCATCGCCAGGTGCCCCTGAAGTTGTAATAACAGACCCTGGGATATTTTTATTATTTCAAGATGTTCAATAGAGATAGTCCGCGAAGTGCTATCGAGCTAATTAAAACATCAAATATTTTGGCTTTAGGCTAGTGCTCCACATGGTGACTGGATGGCACGCGAGGATGTTTGTCATAACGTAGGAAACTGGGGAACAAAGTGTTGAACCCGGCACTGTCTTCCCAACTACACCTCCGAAAAATCAGTGTCTGTCCTGAACATAACATCCAACCACAAATGTCTGGTTAGTAAATAACAGGGGAATGATTTAACATCGATCAATGCAATTCACATAATTGACAAAATTTCTTTAAAGTGGAAGTACACTCTATTAAGGGAACAGGCTCAACTAAAATAGCCCTAAATGTTTATAGGGTCACTAGAAACCAGTGAACACGCTGCAGAGGTGAAGCTTTTTCACCAAGGGTCCAGACCTCTCACCCATTTTTGACTAAAAAGTAAAAGCAACAAAAAGCCAGTCTACACGGCAACGTGAAACACCACCACCGGCAACGATGACGACTCTTAGCAGGCGCCAGGCACTGTACTGTGAACTTAACACTCACTTAACCCTCATAAGCAGCCCTGACAATCACAAGCCACTATTATCCTCATTTTATAAATAACGAAATTAAGGTCTATAGTACTTAAGAAACTTGCCTAGGGACACTGGGCTGGTACCTTTAGGCTTGTGAGTCTCCTCACACTCTCTCCCATCAGCTGACAACTCCCTCTTGAAGAGAAGTCTTCAGAAACACAGACAAGACTGTCCCCAAGCAGAGCCCTCAAGAGTCAGACCACTGCTCCTGACAGCGGTCTGTGAAGGGCCTAAAGCTGTGGCCCGTGTGGGCTTAAGTACCCACCCTTAATGGGCACGCCCCTCCTCCCAGCCCGACTTCAAGCTGCTTGTCCTGGTGAAAGAAATCAACTGAGTGGAACCAAGGGCCGTCGGCCAACTGATGCTCACCCATTTCTCATTTATTCAGAAGATACAAATGATTCCTAAAGGCTGCCCCCTACATCCAACGCACTGACTGACAGTCTTATGAACTAACTTCTATACATATTATGAAAACATGCATCTTCCGAATACCAGAGTGAGTAAGGGTTATAGAGACAGAAAGACCTAACTCTAAATCCCAGCTCTGCCGTCCTCATTGCATTATTCTGAGCATGTTACAGACCTCATTTCCCCCATTTACCTACTCCTCAACTCGTAGGCTTGTTGTGAGGTACAGCTGTGTGAACACACACAAAGCACCATGGCTGAGCATAGAGGCCCCAGAGCGAGGCAGAGGTTTGACCCCTGGCTCCGTCTCTCACTAACCACGAGATGCACTCCGACACCCAAAGCTATGGATCTAAGCTCCAACTTTCTTATCCGTAATATAGGTAAACACTGTCTGCCCCCAAGGATAGCCATGTGACTTAAATGAGGAAATATATGTAAAACCCCTAGCAGGACAGACACAGTGAGAATTCGACAAATGTTAAAAAAAAAAAAAAAAAGTGGAGGTTTAAAGTCAAACCACAAGTTTAAGTCCCAGCTCTGTAGCTTATTATCTAAGGGCTGAACAATGGCGCACAAGCCAGCAAACCCCTCTGAGGCTCAGTTTCCACCACGGTTTTGCCAGAATGCGAGGAGGCAGTTGTGTAAGAACAGCCTGTAAACTCTGCATTGCTGTGTAAATATTGGGGGCATCTGACTTTATAAAAAATAAGTTTTCTGTCCATTGTATTGACTGGTCCATCCAAATCCTACCTTCATCTTTAAAATGGAAAAACGGAGGCAGAGAAGGGTTAAGCTGTAGAGGGAAGGCTGATGGCTCCGAAAGTGGGACAGAGCAAAGGCCGGGGCCAAAATGGATTCGGACCATGACAAAGCAGAAAATGAATAAACCCTCGAGAAGAGAGATGAGAACAAACAGCCGCCCACCTCTGTTTTTAATCAGCAGCTTCCCTTGCTGAACAAGCACCTCGCTGCACGGTCTAGGCATAAGAATTTTCTAATTTCCTCCCAGAAACAGTAGTAGACTTAGGGGTAGGAAAGAGCTTTGCTATCAAATCTCTGTTCCCAGCCATAAAGTAATTGTGTGGATGGGGCACGGAGACAAAGACCAGTGGACACCAACTGGAATCTCGCTCTCACTGGCATACCCTGAGCTACACCTTACCAAAAAATCTCAGTCTTTCAGAGAGGTTTCCTTCTTTGGTTGGTCAGAAGTGCCCTTGTGCCCCAGGTCTCCTCATGCTAAATACGGTAATAGCTGGCAAACAACCAGCCCAGTAAATTCCAGCAATGCTTAAGAAAGCATTCATATTGCCTGAAATTACTCTGAATCAAACGCTGGAGGCCAGCGGGGCTTGTGCACAGAGCGGATCAGCTGGAGCTCGGAATGCTGAAAGCGGCGGGGGGCCTTAAGAACATACAAGCTTGGGGGGGGGGGGAAGCGGTCTATTCTTTATTGCAACGTTCTTCGCAAGGACTCAGATATCCTGCCCACTGTGCACACCGCCAGGCACCAGAGCAGCAGGAGGCTGGAAGGCGGTGTCCGTGGGGTGTCCAAACAATAGGCTGATTCCGTTAGTTCTGTCCCACAACTAATCAATTTGGTGAGGGCAGAGGGGAGAGAATCTCAGTCATTTGTTGTCTGACCAGGTGACTGGCTAGAACACCGAACAATTATCAATTAGGTCAAAATGTCAGATTTAGCAGAGCATTGGTCCTGCCTTTCCAGGATGTCACCTACTTCCAAAATCTTGGCTACCTAGGAAGACAGGACAGAAGCAGATTACCCTACACCTACCCAAAATCGCATATTGGGCTCCAGAATACACTGTGTTCCTCCAGTATCTTTTTATAAAGTATTAAGGTAAATGTACATTTCCTTTGTAAATGTACCTTTACATCATAAAGTATTAAAGTAAATGTACATTTCCTTTGTAAATGTAAAGTAAATGTACAATACTTTGTACAACTGACAGCCTGTTCATTTATGATACAATCAGACTAGAATTTTTAAGTAGCTACGGAAGCTATCAGTTAAAAAATACACAGAAAGCTGACATTAGAAATTGAAGGATAAAAAAATTTAACCTATCAAATAAATAACTGGTGTATCAGTATTGGTCGCAACCAATACTGAAAACTACATATTATGTAGTTTTCCCTGTCCGTATGTTATGCCATATTTAAGATAGACAACAAACTAATACACTTAATATTTAAAGAGCTTTTTCAAATCAGTGACCAAAAAATACTTTGATGGGTAAATAAAACAATTTACCAAAATAAATAAAAAGGCAATACAAATGGCCACTGACCATATGAAAAAACATTCACCATCACTGTAATCAGAGAGGCAAACTAAGATGAAGTAGCATTTACCACTTATCAAATTGGTAAATACTTTTAAAAACAAAAACTAGTGTTGATAATGGTTGGGAACACTGACAGCCTCATATTCTGCTGATGGAAGTATAACTTGAACAAACTACATGGAAGGGAATTTTGCAGTGGGTATCAAAAGCCACAGGAAGGTCCACAACTCTTTGACCCAATAATTCTGACTTCTGGGAGTTTATGTTAAGGAAATACATATTCTTACCAAGAGTTATATACAAAAACATTTATCATAGCATTATGTATAATTATAAAATTTGGAAACTAAAATTTCAATTTAAACAATTCTTAAGATAGAACAGTATGCAGCCTTTAAAACCACTTTCTGAAAGATTCTTTTATCTATGTGGGAAAAGGTTCAGAATATTTTAAGTGGTACAGAAGCAGATAATAAAACTATACATACATTGAAAATCTCAATTACAATAAAATCAGAAAAAAAAACTGCCTGAAATGTGCCAAAATATTAACCATGGTTTTGGATGGAGGTGATGAGATGATCAGAGATTTTAATTTTCTCTTATGTTTTCCTGTTTGTGTGTTTGTTTTTAATCCTGTTTCCCAATTTTTAAAAATCTCTTTCTCTGACATAGTAATATCTCTTCTGGAAAAACTATGGAGGAAAATTTCTTTCTGTACAAAGACGGTGTCATTTATATACCAAACCAAAGGAGACCAATCAAAACATAATAAGCCCATTAATTAGATTATTTATTTAAACATTACAATTCAATTCATAAAAAAATGTTGGGAAATAAGAAAAATATTTACTATCAAAGAAAAGCAGAACAGAAAATTGTATATGTATTATGAATTGACAACTCTTTAAAACTAGGGTAGAAAAAAACACCAAAAGTTGTACACCAAAAGATGTACAACAGTGGTATGATTGGGCGTATTTTTCTTACACTTCTCTTGATTTTTCAAACATCTTTAACTACTTTTAAATGTAATTACTTTGCAAATAACCACCCTCAAAATCTTGTAAAGGTTCCAGAGGAAATCAACAAAGTATAAATACGAGTTAATTATATGTAAACATAAGAAATAATTCTGTTGCTATGTAAACTTACCTTAAAATGTTACAATGTTTGTTTTCCGTTACAACCATTTTCCTTAAATCTCTTAGACAGTATGTGTCACAGGAGCCTAAATATATCGTCACTCACTTTAAACAGTAACATAATGCCAAAGACTAATGATTCACAGGATATGTTTTCTCTCTAATAATCCTCATAAAGATAGAACGTGCTTTAAATGTTGTTAGAAAACAAATGTCCTCAATGTTTCCAGTTAAAGAAGCTCTAGCAAATAAATAAAGGCATGCTCACAGCAAAGAAAAACAATAAAACTTAATAATCAAAATATACACATCCTCAAACTTCAAGGAGTCTTGACACTTTCTAGACAAAAGCCACGTGAAAGCAGAGAATGAAGCAGAAGTTTCTCTGCGCCTTACCACAGTTACCTTCCGAGAGGCTAACACGGTGCGACCTAAGGTTCTCGCTATTCGCATTCAAACCCTCAGCAGACTACATTAGTGAGTAAACAGTATTCGATTTTTCTCATTTGAATGTTGGGTAAGTGCACCAACATAGCAACCTCTCCCTGTTAGGCACTAGTTAAAATAGGCTATTTCATCTTTGAGGCGTAAAAGCTTTCCAGAATCTCCTCACAAAAGAAGCGTGAGAGTAAAATGAGATGAGTAAGAAGCAACCAACAATTTAAAAATGCACCTGCCTCTGAACGAGGTAGTGTACTTCAGAATGTAACCACGGCTTCTGTACATTTTATGCAGCAAGCAAATCTGTACTTTAAAGGGATGCTATTTGTTTAACAGACAACGTATAATTAAGGAGACGATATCTTACTCCAATCGAAACATTATCGCCATGTTTTCCTTACCTCACGAAATACACACATGCTTTCTTCATGTGAATAAACACATACGAGGGTGGGAGAGGTGCTCTTACCCCAGAAACAGGTTCTGCAACACCCACAGAGCCAACCTGCCTTGTGAGACAATGAGTCTGTCTCGGCATGGCGTTTGGCTGATGTATTCAGAGAGCCAGGCCGGGGCCCAGCTGCCAAAGGAACTGAGTTGAAGACCAGAGACTGCCCCAGGAGAGCCTCTGGGGAGGTGCGGCAGCCCCACGGGAAGGGAGACCCAGGCCCCTTGCTGTCTGGCCGGAAGGAAGACCAAGGTTATGGGAGCTGGGCCCAGGTGACTGGCCTGCAGTTCAACAGTGCCAAGGGACAGTAAAGTGACCCCCGACCACCACCACCAAGAGTTTGCGCAATTGTATCTAGAAAAGCCCGAACTATGAGGAGGTGGTAGAGCAGGGTTTTGCCAAGACAAGTACAACAGGGTGAGGGAGATGCTAGCATGATTAATCAGTGCCACCTAAGACAGCGACTCTGGGTGTGCCCATACCACACCTCAGTCACTGCCTGGCTGTGACCAGAAGTTCCTTCAGCTTCTACCACTGAGAACTAGATCTCCTCAAGAAGATACTTCCACCTTAACTCGTCCTAGATCAGGCTTGGCATCCAGGGCCGAGAACACGGCCCAGCCCTCTCTCTCTCTCGCCACAAACCCACTAACAGACATAATAGACACCACAACATGTGCCAAATTTATATTTACATCCTCACCAGACAAAGGGGTCTTTGTCTTTCCCCCGAGTCGAGTTTTGATACTTCTAAATTACAGCGGAGAAAGGGGGGAACAGCCGACAAGCCCGGCGGGGGTGAGGTGGGGGTCGCTGTCCCGGGGAGACCTAGAGTTGACGCCCCCACACTCCACAGCCGTCAGTCACCCCGACTGCGGAAGCTGCCGTTAGGGAGTCTAGATAAATGACTGCCCTTCATATTCCTAATCGCGTGTCCGTCCGTCTCGTCTCTATGATGACGTCAGCCTCTTGGGGGCAGGACCCTCTCTTCTGCTTGGTCGGCGATTCCCACACATGTGGAAGAATGAAATACCCTGTCCTCCCTACCACACGATGCTAAGGAGAACACACAAATCAAGGATGAAAAAACACCACGATCCTCCCCAACACACCAGTCAGAGAGCAGAGCTACAAAGATAATAAATCTCAAGAGCCAAGAGCTTGGGCGCCTACCACAGCACTATATAGAAACATGTTTCCACAGAAAAATAAGCGGATAAAATAACTGCTTCACCTTTGTCACTCCAACCTATGGCTTTTAGCGTCCCCTCTTCTTTCCGAGGTCATGATGTATTTCCCGCCACACAGCTGCTATTCCCTCAAGAAGCAGAGGGGGACAGAAAGAACAGATCGATGGCAAACCTTCCAATAAACGTCTGTTCCGCTCAAAAGGTCCTCGATTCCGCCTTTACTCCCTTTACTTTTCATTCCATTCGCCACGGCAGCCCAGATACCCCCAAAGCAGGACCGCCTGAAATGAGTGACCTTTCTGCCTTCTCACGCTAACACGCGGAAGGGAACCCCTGGCATGAGACGATGCTCGTGGCTTAACGGAGCAGACACCCGCAAGGCAGCGTCCTTCCCAAGCGCCGAGGACAGAATTCCTTAAGGGACACCAAAGAGACTGTGACCCGCCTACGTATTCTGGCATCTCACGTAATATGCTGACGGAGGCATAAGGAGGCTTCCCCCAAACGTGACACACACAGCAGTCCTAAGACTTCGGAGAGTTTGCAGATTATTTTTATAAAGATAAAGCGAGCAATGCCCCTAGGCTTATGGAGGTACCTGAGCAGCTTCCTTCGCCCCCAGGAGCTAGGCTGTCAGCACGAAGCGGGCATCTGCAAGGGGGAGGAGTGACCACAGGACCTCGTCAAAGCAAACCCACATCTCCAGCACTATCCAAGAACAAACAAACAAACAAAAACTTAACAAACAAAAAAATCTTGGCTCCCCCAGATTCCCTCGGCAGTGATTCCAAAACTTCGCTGATCTAAAAATTACCTGGCTATGTCTTAAATACACAAATTCTCCAACACTATTCCAGCGCCACTGAAGCAGAACCCCCAGAATGCTCCCGATGGGATCATCTTCGTGCACCCCACCGAGTTTAACACCTTTTATGGGGAGGAGGTAGTTCAGTAAAGGGTACCCCTTATGGATCTTGTTGTCACCCACGCAGGGCTCATGACTTTATGAGGCAAACTCCTGAGAAGATGCCAATGGGGGCAAATCACAGGAAGACAGATGGCGGCAGAACAGAGGCGGCTCTTTTTAAGAATGCGAGCTGTCTAAAGACGGGCCAATCTGCCTCCGGCGGCATGGGGGGACTGTCTGTACAAGAGGTGTGCACCTCTTGACCAGGATGTTGTTGTGGGGATCACATCCAGCATGGGATGGCAGAAAGACTAGATGAATGTTAAAGTTCCTGCCAACACATAAGTCAACAAAGAGGCAAATTTCAGCTACCCATTAATTAATAAAAAGAGGCAGCATGAAAGTCTATAGGTGGGGTCAGCTTGCAACTGATCCTTTCTCTTCAAAGGAGAAAGGCGCATAAAGACACACGCCTGACTCACCATCAGCCTCTCCTCCAAAACGTCCCAAAGGTGGAAAGGACAGAGCAGGAGTCACAGGTGCTGTGACCAAGACCTGCTGCTTGGCTGACTCTGCATGTTGGCCATGTGCCAGACAAGTTTTGTCAGCCAGAGAAGGGATGTGTGTGACACAGTTCCTGCCCTCAAAGAGCAAATCTTGTCACAGAGATAGCTCACACGCTACATGGTTCTCTCAAAAATTTATTTATCGTGCCTCACCTTCAGAGTTCTCGTCAGTGGTCGTGGTTTTCGGGGAACTTTATTGGTGGAGGGAAAATAAATAAATAAATAAACTTTACTAAATGTACATATCCTCTTAGTCCAGTACAAGTTTGCAATATCCAGCTCACAACAACAAAAAAAAGTCTCAGAAAATCATCTAAACAAATATAAACTAAGTTAACTTTCATTTAAAAAAAAATAATAATAATACTATTCCAACAGTTCCAAAAATGACCAGATTGCAATAAGGCGTGGCAACTCGCAACAGAATAACAGAAATTGCTGGCCCAATAATACCAGAATACAGGAAGCAGCAGAAGCAACTCAAATGAGCAGCAGGGGGGTGGGTGCCAGAGCCTCTGAGGCTAAATTCCAAAGTCAAAGTGACCTTTATGAATTGCAGAAGTGATCAGAGAGAGAGAGAAACCATCCCCCCCGCCCCACGCACACACAGACACAGACAGAAAGAGAAAAATTCAAAATAGCTAGTTTATATAAAACACCTAGGGAAGGGAAAAATCTGATTTTTCCCCAAATGTAAGGTAGGCAATGACCTTTACAATTTTTTTTTTTTTAACTGTCTTGGAGTACCATAGTAGTGCAAAATAAGAATATAACTAAAAGTAATTGCTCAAGTGAACAAATATTCATCAATAGCCTACTAGAGGCCAAGGCACTGTACTAGGAGGTACCAGATTAGGATAAACACGTAAATGAAAAGACATAATTTTTTTCCTCGAGAAGCAGGCATTAACAGTAAGCACTTGAGGGTATTTTCAGTGTGTTTGTGAAAATGAGCTCATCTGTACAGGGATGGAAGTCGTGTGGAGAGTGGATATGGCCCCGGACTGAGACAGATTCTAGTCTTGACTCTGTCATTGGCTCAGGGACTATGGACGAAGCACCTGGGCAAATGGAGGACCAAACCAGTACCCCTCCCACAAGATCGCAAGACTAATGAATAACAGGCCTGGAAGAAAATTCTGGTCTTCTGACACCTAGTCCAGTGATCTTTCCAAAACATTATTCATATGGTAAACCAAGAGAGAGAGAAAAGTAGAAGAAGAGAAAACCTTTTGATTTCAAGTCATTTGCAGAGAAAGGAAAGAAAGGAGAATCAGGAGAGGACGGGAAGAAAATGAAAGGATTCAAGTTGTGACATCGAATAGAGATGTCAGAAAAGGAAGCCCTTAAATGAGGAGGGTAAACATAATATCTCGATAGTGTAAGATCTTATTATATTCTCATCCGAATCACGGCTTGGAATTTTTTACTCTAAAACTACTAAAGACAAATAGATAGAAGAACCAAAATTGTATGTATGAAGCTTGAAGAAAAAGAGATCACGGAGAAGAAGACGGGTTGAGGCATTTATAATAATATAACTCAAACAGGTAAAGCCCTTCTAAAGAGACAGTGGGGATGCACTGTGCCCAGACGAACAAGAAAAAACAGCATTATACTCTATAGCTTTTATGTTTAACAGAGGGTTAAACACTGGAATAGCTCACTAAGGTGAAGTTCATTCTGGAAATTATTAAAATTAAGAAGGAAAGATCCCATATACACACCTGAAGGCAGAGTAATGAACTATCAGTGGGTTCCAACTAAGTTACTGTATCAGAATCATCTGTCAATCTTGACAGATACAGATTCTCACACCTACTATATTAGAATCCTTGGGTGTTGAGTCTGAGAACCTCCCCCAGCTGATTTCGAGGCAGCCAGGACATGGAGCTTTGTTGTCACAGTGGACAGGGTAAAGAGAAGGACCACTAGGAATGGCATCAGAGAGTGGGAACTAGATCAATGCAAATTTTGTGGGCAAAACAGAATTTCTGTGGGTATGATATTTTTAAAATGTATTGTAAGGCTGCCCTGAAGCATCCAAGCATATCCCACTGAATTTAAACATTTTCTAAAGGTCCTGAAGTCAGCAACTAAAATTTAGTGAACCAGAAGTTACTCCTCCACGCCATAAGAAGTCTTCTACAGCAGAGGCAGTGGGAATGGTGCAGATGCCAAGGAGATGTGGGTAAATATTTTCAAAACTCAAAACATCAAAAAACTGGAGACTAGAAATAATTGCTCTCCTTCCTACACTCTCTTCTCCCCGCCCTCCCCCCAAAAAGGAATAATAATAAAGAAAGAACAAGAAGAAAGATCAAGAAAATAGTTCGGGGTAAATTTCAACTCCATCTAGAAAAAAAAAAAATTACTCTGATTTTTTTTAAAAGCAAGAGAAGAATGAGGCTGAGAAATTATCAAGCAGACAGCAAAACCTGGGAGTCACTTCACATTGCAAAGAGAAAGAAAACGAGGAGAAAGCGGTGATCTAGGGTAGCTGTTTAGACAGACGGATGGGTTGACAGCTCTTTGCCTTAGGAACTCAGCGATATTTAAATAACAATTGGCCACAAGCCAAATACAGACAGGAACACTCGAAATTTTGGAAGGATATGTAACAATTGGTACTTTGGCAAAACACAATGGTAGTAGAAGGCTAAGAAGATTCAAGAAGGCCTCACTGCCAGATTCCAAAAAAATTTAAGATTTGTACTGAAAAACAGGTTTTTTAATCTCTTCTGTTGCAGTTTAGCATCTGAAGAACACCTGCCTAAAAATCAAAATCTCTAAATCTTGTCCTCTGAGCTAACTAACACTCAATCTGTCCACCTAAAAGCTACCTAGCAACAGCAATACGTCATCAGTGCCGAAGTATAAGAGGCCATCCTCCTACATACTGAGGCCCTAGAATGAGAGCAGCCCTGGGTGTTAGGGCTTCTACTTCTGACTTTGGTTTTACCGTTTAACATGTAAATTTTGCAAATCTCTGCAATCAGATTCATTATGCCCTCCAACTCTCTAAAGTAGATGATTTCTTTAGTTCTGTTCCACAGGCGAAGAGACCACAAATCATGAAGATTAAGTTATTTACTAAAACAAGTTAATGGCAGACCGGCTGTGACCCTCAGACTAGCCCATTGTTTGTAAGCCTCCCCATCCTAATCTGGACTGATACTAAAATGTTTCACGCGAAGAAAAAGGCAAAGCAAAAACACCACTGCATGTGTTTTGTTGCACGCATCTGAAACGACGGCTTTGGTTCATGGTCACGCAGTCCCCGGTCCACTTCTGAAATTCTTAGGGACCTAGAGGTGTATGGAATGTGAACTTTCCCAGAAGGATCTGGTTGGTGCTGAACAACCCAGCATTGTGATAAATAACCTTGCTCTCCTTTAAACATCTGTGGCTGGCATGTGGACTGCCCGTTAACAATGAACAAAGCGCCAACTTTTCTGAAGTTCATCATCTTCTTAACCTTCTCTTTGCAAAGAGACATAGCTCTTGTACTAGGGTTTTTTTTGTTTTGTTTTGTTTTTGAGGAGGGGTGCGGTTTTATTGGGAGGGGTCAAGGTAAAATAGTCCTTCGGATTAGGCTAGAAAAAGCAGGGGCCCCTTTCTGTTCAACAAACACACACAAGCCCCCATCCCACTGGCGGTAGAGACTTCGGGAAAAATAAAACACAGCCCTGCCCCGAAAGGGCCTTCTAAACACCTTTGGACGCCATGGGTTCAATATACATCCTCTTACCTAATCCGATTAGCTGGGTAATTTCATTCCCACTTTATTGGTGAGTTTACAGAGTAGAGCTGGATTTGAACCCAGGATTACAGAGCCCAAGCTCTTTCCACTCAACAGTCTAAAGAAATCTGGAATCTGAGATTGTGGGTGGAATGGGTATGAAATGATTGGATTTCCTTTCCTCGGTCCAATCGTCTTGGGAAAGACGGCCGCAAATACCCAACCACAAAGAGGCGTCCTAAGGAAGCACTTTGAATTAACGTCTCCACTTTTCCTCGCCCGCCCGTGCCCCACCCCCAACCTGCCAAAAGAGCAGCCACTCCTGCTGCCAGGTCGGAGGAGCTGGTGATCGTCACACCACATTCCTGGAGCTGGACACAGACTCGGAAACAGCGCCCGAGCTCCGCGCCTCGGAGAGAGGAGCAGCAGTCGAGATTTTTAAGTCATGTGGCCCAGCGTGCAGCCGCACCAGTCTCCCTGCTGCTCCAGCCTCCAAAGCCGCGAGCCCAGCACGTCGGCTTCATCGGGACCAGGCACTCGGAGTGTCAGACCCGGGCGCGCCGCAAAGCCCGGGCCCCCCGAACCAACCCCACCCTCCCGGGCGGCGTGGCTCCCCCTTGGCACAGCTGCGCCTGGCTGCGAAGGCGCAAAGAGCTGGGCCGCGAGGCCCTGCCCCGGATCGCCCGCGCCTGAAGCCGGCGTCCCTCGGCTCAGCCCCACCGCGGCGCGCGGCCCGCGATGCTGTGTCGCCGGCAGCCCGCCCTCGGCGCCCCCGCACCCCCAGAAAACGCGGAACCCAAAGGGCAGCAATGCCCGACTCCCCGAACTCCGGGGCTCGCGAAGAAGCGTTCGGGAGCCTCGCTGCCCGGCCTGCCCCGTGTGGGGCCACCGGCCGGGGGAGGAGCGCGGGGGAGGGGGCGCGCCCAGGGAGGGGCGCCCACGATGCCCAAACTTTTGGAAACCAAGTGGCCTCCCTCT
>NW_006442103.1:17103152-17109300 GCF_000325575.1 Pteropus alecto
CGCCGCAGCGCCTCGCTGGGCCCGGCCTCTGCCCAAGGGGGTGGGCGTTAGGACGCTGAACTTCAGGCACTAGGGTCACCGAGATCGTGAACTTGCAGGGAGAGCCAGCCCTCGTCCCGGGAGCAAGGTCTCGCCCCCACGCACCCCCGCACCCACACGCTCCGGGCCTAGCTGGAGGAATGCGGTGCAGGACCCATGCTGTCAGGGAAGGAAATGGGGGCCAAGGCGCCAAATCCCATTTAAACCGAACAGAGCCGTCGAGTGGGTTGTGCTGCACCATGCATTCATTCACTCACGCGTTCATTCACTCGTTTAGTAAATATTTCTTAAGCGCCTTGCTTTGCTCGGCACGATGGCATGGTATTAAAGACGCGTGATGCACAAGCTACTTTTGAGGACTGAGACTTTGCTGCTGCGGGTTGAGGATTTCAGGGCAGACTTCCATGGAGAATGAGAGCGGGATCTCAAAAGATTAGTAAAGTTTGTAAGGACAAGTTGATCAGCTAAGGATATTCATTGTAACATCGTAACAGCCAAAAAGTGGAAACAGCCTAAGTGCCCACCCACAGAGGAGTGGATGGATAATGTATGGTATATTTAGAAAACAAAATACAATACAGCGATTGAAAGATTATATTCATGTATGTCGATGGAAATAAATTTTAAAAATAAAATGATAGTGAAAAAACTAATTGTACAAGGAGATACAAAGTATATCATTTATGTCTATATTTTTTTCAAAACAATACGTTATTTATGGATGCATTCCACAGTGTATAGTATAAGCTTATAACCAGAATAGTAGTTACTTCCAGGGCAGGAGAATGGGGGATGTGATCAGGTACGTGCACAAGTGGGCTTGTTATTTGTAAGAAAAGAGCTGAAATAAACAAACTAAGAGTCTGTGTGGGCATGGCATTCCAGGGGAGAATCAAGGCGGGTAAGGGGGTTGGGACCAGATCATGCAGGACCTTGAATGGCAAGCTGAAAAGGAGGGAGGGGTGCATGGGGAGGGGGTGGTTATCTCTCAGGTCATAGAGAACCACTGAAGGGTTTTTTGGAACAGGAGTGAGACCTGATGGAAAGGGAGGTTGCTCTGATAATCTTGTGCACAACTGTCAGGAACAAAAGGTGAACTGGAGTCCAAGGGCCACTCGGGAGTTTGTGAAAGAGTCCAGGCAGGCCCGGGGTGATGAAGGCCTGAGCTAATGGAGTAGATGTCAAAGTGGAAAGGAAGGGATGGATCTGAGGCACTCTGGGGAGAAAAACAAAACAGATGGGGGAGGGGCAGCCCTATGTGACTAATTGGACGTGGGGGTTCACCGTCCAGTTAGGAAGGAAACTCCTACACACAGGGCCTCTGCCCAGCTCCTGCGGGATAAAACCCAGACTTCTAAAGATGGTAAACACAAGGCCTTGACTTCGCTGGGCCCCTCTCTGTCCGCCCTGCCCCGTTGTGAACTTTGCACAATAACAGTATTGAATGACTTGCTATTCCCCCAAACACGTCTTCTCGTTTCGGTCTCTGTACCTTCTGTCGCCCTGACTTGGAATGACTCTTGTCGTCCCCCTCCCTCCTCCTCTCGGTGGACTTCTCATCATTCATCCTTCAGTCCCGAGAAGGCTTTGCCGACACTGTAACGAATTCCTGCCCCTCACAGTCCCTCCACTGTCCTGCTTCTTTATCTTACACTGATATCTATTTGTCACACAGGACTCTTTGTATTTTCATCTTTCCAACTAGATTAGGAGGTCCTTACGGGCAAGGACCAGGGCCTTATTCCCTCCCAGTGTCTATCGCTTAATAGATGCTGCACCAGGATGCAAAACAGCACGAAATAAGTGCAAAGCAGTAGGATCACAGGCCTATGAAGTTCCAAACCGGATTTTAATAAGCGCTTTACAAAAGATAACCAAGTGCCGTTATTGAAAGTAGTCACCTTGGGATGCTAGAAACTTTTCAAAAATAACACAGTCTAACTGTTTTTGGAATTTCCCTTGTGCAAATGTGTTCAGAGAAGATAATAACATCACATTTTAGTTGCCGACTGACTGATACGGTTACCAGCTTGGGCATTCTCTCTACTCACTAAATATAGTTCATAGTGACCCGGCTGCATATGAATTTTAAAAATCACCTGCAAAGATTAAATTGGTCACTATTAAAATACGTGTGGAAGAATGTAAAAAGAATCATCTCCAAGGACCAGCTCCAGAAGTGACTGTGGTTATGACATAATTATGATAATAGGTATGCAACTTCTCAAGGTAACCGTCTTAAGAAAAGTGATTATGATGTTTACATAGGACCTTCGTTGGGTTTGTTATAATGTTAAACTTACTGCATATATTCCCACAAGGACAAGAAGAACACAGAATGAATGCTATGAACGGAAGTAGAAGGCTATGACTATGGAGGTGTGTTTTAAAGACATGTTTTGAAGGAAGCTGTGGATATAAGTTGATTTAAAAAAAGGGGGTGGGGTGGGGACCTGAAAATCAAAGAAAGAAACTGGAATTGGCAAAGACTGAAAAATGAGGACAAGTAAGTCCAACCCATCCACTGACATTTGGATGAATATTTCCTGTAGGCCGGATCCTGCAAGAAGAGCAGGGAGGTCGGGAGACACAAGTGACAAGCGAGTGAGACCCAGTGTGACAGCTGGGAGACTATGAGTCCTGTCCCAGCCCAGGGGCAGTCAGGGAAGGCTTCTAGGAAGACCTCGATAGCTGGACTAAGAATTAAAGGACCAAAAGATTAACCGGGTAAAGAAGAAGAGGACATTTCTCATGTTTAGTGGTCTAAGCTCTTCAAGCATAGAGGCAGGTGAACAAGCATGGAGACCAGAACCTGTTCCCTAAGGAATAGAGAAGGTAAGGACTGAGGCGGGGGCTCTGGGAATGCAGAAGAGATGGGCATTGGCTCCTAAGACTATTATCCACTGAGACGAAAGGTTTATTATCAAGGCATCAGCAATGACCTCAGTATCTTGAGGTGTGATGAGCTATTCCGGATGCAGGAAACACTGGAGAAGGAAAGGGAGGTTTGGCAGATTAGATGAGCAGGTAAGAGAAGAGATGGATGTGGCTGGAGAAGGAAGAACTGAGAGCAGCAGCTGCTGACTGCTTCACGAGAGAACTGGGAGAAACCTGACTGATTTAAAGGATGGCGCTGCCTGAAATATGCTTCCCGCCGTGGACCCCTGCCACCATGGACCTAAGCCTACATCCGAAGGAAAAGGAGGTTTGGTAGATTAGATGAGCAGGTAAGAGAAGAGATGGATGTGGCTGGAGAAGGAAGAACTGAGAGCAGCAGCTGCTGACTGCTTCACGAGAGAACTGGGAGAAACCCGACTGATTTAAAGGATGGCGCTGCCTGAAATATGCTTCCCGCCGTGGACCCCTGCCACCATGGACCTAAGCCTACATCCCACTGCATGCATTTAGGTGACTATTCCCCTGATCCCTATCAGAAGGCTGGGGGTCTCGCCGTGGTGTCACAGGACGGGAGTAGCAGCTGAGGATGTGAAATGCCAGGTCTGCCCGGAGATGTCAGCCCCAAAGTTTAATTGCTCAGCCGGACGGGGGCATGGTCTTCCCTGACCGCGCTTCCAGTCAGAGCAAATTCTACTTTATAGGAGAGATCGGCAGGAAAATATCCAGGTGATCCTACAACAAATCACAGCTATCACTATTCCTTAAAGTTCCATAGCTCCACTGATGCAAAGAAAAATGGCATCTCACGAACGTTCACCTGAAAAACAGTCTCAGTCTCCAAGCTCAAGTTAAAATCTATAGACCATCAGCAACAGAAAGACATGAGGAAAAGCCACCGCTAGTTTTCAATTTTAGTCAAAACTGAAAACGTGCATATATGTCTTCACTAATGAAAACTCACGGTAAAATTGCCTCCAAAACAAATGCAGAATTGGCATTTATCAGTTCTCGTGTCAGTTCTCTCAGACCCAACAGGCCGTAAAACTTCTCAAGGGCAAAGATCCTATGGCATTTGTCTCTTTGGCCCCTGTTCCTTTACAGTGGTTAGTGCACATACGTGCTCGATGATGTATGTTTCAAGTAAATGCCGAAGGCGGAGCGTATATATCTATATGAAGTGGAGAGAGATGCGAGAGTGACAGAAAGTCCACTTCTTTGGAGAATCCCGGGCTGAGTCAGTTCAACACGATAGCTGTTGCTGAAGGGGTTCAGGGCTACACATCAAGCACAGGCCGAGCTACTCCACACGTCTGCGCTCGTAACCCAGGACCCCAGAGATGTGTGATGAAGGGTTTGTGGAAGCAGGAACTAAAAGGAAGGTCTCTTTGCAAAATAATGGCCTTGCATTCGTGCGGTGCTTTGGGCTTTCCAAAAGACATTTAAGCATCTTATCTCATTTGATTCTCAAAGCGATCGTGGGAAATGGCCAAGCCAGTCATTATTATTCCCATTTCACAGATGAGGAAACTTAGATAGAGTTTCAGCGTCTTGCCCTAGGTTAACTATGTACTTAGTGACAGCTGAGACAAACCCCCACTGTTTCTGCTTCTGATTAAGTCTCATTCCTCTTTTTTTTTTTTATTTTTCTGCAACAGTATGACGTACATCCGAGATGATTTTTAGTGTAGGGACCTCTGGACAAAGGTCCACTAGCTTCTTATCACTTGCTTATTGGTACGGAACAAGCTGGCCCACTGTAATTAGGAAGCCTAAGCAAGCCAATGCATTCTTAGATTTAAAAGCAGTTTTTGAGCGTTTACCCCCTGCAAAGCACGTCCTTGACTCTGTGGCAAGAGAGACATGAACCAGCCCTAGGCCCTATTCCCCGGAGATCATGTGGCATTGAGGAGGGTAGGGACAACACACAAACAATATAAGTAAGCAGAGAGATAACGCACAGGGCGATGGGAAAGTAGAGAACACTGTGATTAATTCTAAGGCCACTTTCATTTTGTACGGTCCCCAGACTGCAAGATATGAATGAACCGAGATGGCCTATACTATTGGACTGTAAGCAGCGTAAACACAGAAACCATCTCTTATTCATGTTTGTAAACCCCACAGTAGTTGGTTCTTTGCCTTGCATGGAGCATAGAGTAAGTGCACATTCTGAGAGGTCCACCAGGTTCAGCCAGAGGACAAGTTCCAAAAGGCAGGAGTCAGTTTCAAGATCCACACTAGCTCTCAGAATTAGGAACCAGTCAGACACTTAGCACAATTGTCTCTGCTCTGATTAAGGGTATAAGTAATATAAGAAATTGTAATTTGGACTTCTTGACATATTTTTGCTCTTTTAGGACTGTGACTATCTCAATTTAATTGATGTTGAGGAGGAGAAAATTCAAGATTGTCCTTGTACAATTAACTCTTCTCATGTGCATGTGCTATATGACAAATGGCATCTATAAAACTTAACTAGGAATCCAAAATTCTCTGCTACCCATGAGCAGGAGAATTAGTATAAGAATGTTCACTTTAGTACAACCCGACTTAAAATTTTCTTTTAAGTATTTCATGCTAGAAGGGTTTACACTTCAATTCCTAAATGGTGCATGCTTTTCATAGATAATGATGTAAAAAAGGGTTGACCTGTATGCATCAGGACAACTCCCCAATTCAAGAGCAACATAAATCCAGAACTCTGTAATTATCAAACCACGATATTATTGGATGAGTTGCATGCAGTGCTTCAGTCACTCGAACGGTTACGCAACTCTGGATACTTGTGAGATGTTAAGGTGTTTGTTCTCAGAGACTCCTCCATTGTTTCTACCTAACATTTCTTATTTTCTTCCCTCACGATCTGTCAAGGAATTCTTGAGTAGTGCGGTCTGGGCATACAAATGGTTTCCACCTGCAAGTATGAAAAAGGAATCATCTGTCTGAGTACAGATCGCATCTAAGTCCCCTGAAGTGGAAGAAAAGGGAACATTTTCTTATTATGTGAAATTCAAGAGGGTTAAACATGTATGAGGATGAAGTCATCCAAAGTCAGGAAAGGAAATCCCAATTTTTAAAAGTAAGCAGTAAGGAAACTCCTAAAGTAATTCATCAGGAGATAATTAATGGCTGGCAACTGGTATTTATAATAGAAGCGTACATGGCCTTAACGATAGGGTTTGCTTCTGAAAACATTCTAATTAAAAAGGGA
>NW_006442103.1:17109325-17121051 GCF_000325575.1 Pteropus alecto
TGCGCGCTAATGTGTGCAGGGACCGAGGTGGTAATTGCCGTGCTCAGAGCAGGTATCTGTTGCTGAAGATAATGACCTTGTAAATATACAAATAGGTTTTCCAACAAAGCTGAAAGTACATCATTATTATTCATCGGCGTGGAATGGAATGTGAAATTGGAATTCAGCAGGTGACTGGTGGTTGTACCTGATCAGGATACCGACTTGCTTTTGTTTTAAATCATTCCGGTTTCTGTTCAGAGCAGTGTAATGCCTCTGCTCTGTTCTCTTGCTCAGACCACGGTTCTAACCATTTTTCTGTCACATCTTTGATTCCTTCCTTCTTATCGCACTTACTAAAAGTCTAAGCAGGACAAGGAGAACAGATGCTAGCCAGCCGGAGACTATTTCTCACATTAACATCTACATCCCAGTCCGGGAAAGTACACCTTATTGTTAAAAAGACAGTTCACACCCCGCTTGGTTTCTTTTGCAAGATGCAGTTACCTCAACAGCATTCCTCATTGAACTCTGATGGTCTGCAATCCTTGTCTGTCTGCTGTCATTTAAGAGCATCTACAAGACAATGGCTGGGGGTGCGGGTCTTTTTGAAGCCAGCAAAGGGATGGATAGGACAAACACAGGCTGACTTCCGTGACGTCCTGGGATTTGGAGCCAAGCTTCAGGTTTCAAAAAGGCAGACTTGGAACCTGCAAACGGCAGGGTGGTTCCTTACTCATCTACCATGGGGTTTTGAGGAGAAAAGGGAAGTAAGAAGAATTTAAGAGAAGAAAAACAGAACAGGAGAGTGGGAGAGGAAGGTGAAGGGTGCTCGGGGCGGTATGCACCTGTTGAGAAGTGGGGAAGTGGCACAAACGCGAGCAGAAGAAGCACTGAGGAGTTCCTCCTGCGCGTCCCGCTCCTCTGTCCCGGAGGCCTAGGGTCAACCCACAGCGGTGAGAGGGGACCGCTCCCGGCATCCTCTGACACCTCCCCGAACTCCCTCCGAAGAGTCCAAATCGGTGCCCGCCATCATCGGTATAGATGGGTAATCACGACGGTAATCACACCGATAGCGATGACGGCCGCACACATTTACAGAGTGCTTACTGTGCGTCAGGTGCTGGATGAAGCACGTTACCTGCCTCGCTGTTTCTAATGCTCCCACCGGTTTATGAGTAGGTATTATTATTATTCCTACTTCACGGACAGACAAAATGAAACCTGAGAAGTTGCTCCGAAGCACACAGCCGTAGGCAGGGGCACAGCCCGGGTCCACCTGACCATCCCCGGTGGCACTCAGGTGACTTCAGCATGCTATGTGTGCCTCCTCGCAGGTCTCTGCCTGCGGGATCCAGCCCCACCCAGTGCTGAGACTCCCCACTTGAGCATGGAATGAGCTGTCCTACTATAATCATTTACCGTCAGCCTGGTCTCCAAGTCTGCTGAGCCAGGGCCTTGACCACACTCCTCCTTTGCGCTCCCCACCTCTTGCTCGTCGGCCTCCAACCCTGGGGCAACTGGAAAACTTCACTTCCCTGCTCTGCCCCTCAGGGGAGCAACAGTCAGCCAGCTCTGCAGGTGGTTCCACGCTGCAGCTTCACATTCTGAAATACTCTCTTCTACATGTGCCTAATAAAAGACTAAGAAAGTAGAGAAAGAACCAGTTCTATTTGTTGCCATATCTTTGTTTAAATTATAAACCAAAACATATACCCTTAAAAATTAAAGGAAAATCACCTATAATACCACCATTGACAACATTTTAATGTATTTAGTTTTTCCTTCAAGGGCACATTTCAAATGGTTATAATCGAGACACCCATATAGTTCGTATCCTGTTTTCTCGGCCACTCCATATGTCATAAACCTTTGCCTTTGTTGCTCCGTAGTTGTCATACGTAGCATTGTTAGTTTCTGCATTAGATTCCGGCACTGACGATAAACAGAGCTAGAATGCTTTCTGTATTACCCTGGGGATCTGGGTCCGGAGGGGTCCACCTAGCTGCTGAGACAGCCCCTCCCTGCGGAGGGTCCTCCCACACGGCTCCTGTTGCCAAAGCCAGTGCGGGGGATGGGTAGGCCTTTCAACAGCGGAAATGGATCAGCCCCCAAGAATCCCCTGCTGCTCAGTCACCTCGCCACCATCCCCCACGACCAGCAGGGCATTTGCAAGACTTCACCACCCGCCCAACTCTTTCTGTTCCGTTTCCTTTCCAGCAAAAGGCCCCACTTCCCACTTCACGAAAAACATCTTTTAGCTCAAAGATCAACTCCCCTGTAAAACCTTCCCCAGCCCCCCCAGGCTACACTGGCAGGCCATCTAAGAACTCCCCGGACCTCTCTTCCTCAACCTCACACCCTACCTCTCACGCATGCACCTTTATTTCCGGCCCTTAAATCTCAGAGAAAAGTCTTCCCTTCATTCCAATGCTAATCCTTCGGCACTGGCCATTGATTTCATCCCTTCTGCCTTTCCCAAAACCATTTCGCCATTCGTTATCCATCCTCCCCCACTGTCTGTTGTTGTTCATTTCTCCCTCTCTGCTAGTTCAATCCCCTCAGCCAACGATTCTCTTCAGGCCTTACCACATATGCACATACATTTGCTATTATCCGCTCAGACAAATTTCTCTTTCCTTTCACGCCCAAACCTCATAAAAGAGTGGTTTATCCCCTGATATTCTTACTTCCTCAACCCATTACAGCTTCCTCTCCCTGCTTCTACTGAGCATCTACCCTGCGAAACAACGGGAAATAGACATAACGAAGGCCGTCCTTACTCCTGAGGAGCTTCTTGCTAGTGGAGAGAAAAACAGTTAACCAAACAACGCAGCCCGGTAAAAGAAGTGTCATGATAGAAGCATGCACAAAGGTATCTATAGAAGGGCTCCCTGGGGGAAATTGAAAGGACTTCCTTGGAGGTGGCACCAGTTAGATCTTGAACGATGAAGTCAGTGTCGCCAGGTAGAGACTATATATGTCTACTGAGTCGGGGGGAGTATGCGACTGACGGAGGTAAGGGCTTACACGGAGGTCTGAGAAACCATAACGTTATGATTATTTAGGGAATACCAGCAGCTCAGAGGAGTTGAGTTTCTAGTAAGGAACGCTGAGAGAAGAGGTGGAGAAGGATGTGTTTAGGCCGATGGTTCTCGAACTTTAGCGTGCATCGAAATCACACAGAGGACACGTGAAAACACACATTTCTGAAGCCACTCCAAGAGCTTTGGAGTAGGGTCTGGGTTAAGGCTGGGTAGTGTGCATTTCTAGCAAGTTCCCAGGTGATACTGATGCTGTTGGTTTGGAGACCACACTCTGAGAACCACCAGCTTGGTAACTTGGCTTCTGCTTGAATTATTCTAGCAAAGTTACTTTTAGATGTCACCGAAGGTCTTCAACTGCCAAATTCACTCAACTTTATCTCAATCTTTACCCTCCTGGGCCGGTTTACAGCTTTTGACACAAGCAATGATTTCTTAACTGGTCTTCTGGCTTCCGGCCTCACCTTCTTCCAGTCTATACACTATACTGAGGGCCAGGAGACTGTCCAAAATACAAACATAATCCTATCACTCTGTACTGAAAACTGACCAGTGGCTCTCCATCTTCTATGGTGAGAGCCCAAATTCCATAGGCTGGGACAAAAGTCCCTGGCTGTTCTGGCCACATTACATCCTCCCCTGCTGCTGTCCCATATTGCACGGCCTGTGTTCCATGCCTGTCAACATACTAGCCGGTCCCCAGTTATGCCCCAGGCTCATCTACTCTTTGGCTTTGCAAACGCACATTTTTTTTTTTTGGTCTGGCACGCCCTTACTCCCTCCCCTCCTCCACCCAACTTCCCCTTGACCTGTGGAATCCTAGCTCAAGGCCTAGAGCAAATGCCGCCTCCTTCGTGAAGCCCACCTAAGTTTCATTGTGCCTTGCCCTGAGCACCTCTACAGTTGGTTTCTGCATATTCTACACACCATTTAACGATTAGTTGAACGAACATGTGACTACTGTGTTGGGACATACTTGACTGCACAGTCTGCGTCTCTTATTTTTTTAAATGTACTTTTAAATTATAGTTGACATATACTATTAGTATCAGCTGTACAACATAGCGATTAGATATTTATATACCTTACGAAATGATCACCACGATAATCTGGGACCCACCTGGCACCATATGTAGTCATTACAATATTATTGACTACAGTCCCTATGCTGGACTTTACATCCCATCTGTCTAATTATTTTTATTGTTCTCGTAGAAGACATTCAGTGTATGTGTCCTGCATGAATGTTGGGTTCATACGTAATAATTAATGATCGAGGTAGGCATCTGCTGCCTACCCAGTGAAACCCGGGGCGGACGGGCGGGCAGAGAGGAGGAGGGGAACATAAAGAGAAGCTCTGTTAATGAGCAAGAGTCAGACGTGCCACTTCACAGCCACCTGACTCCCTGACGGCGAGGACGGCCCATAGGCTTTTATTTCCCATGACTCTCTCTTTCTTTGATGACACACGGGTTTGTCAGCATCATGGACGAGGCAGTGAGGCAGCTGCCTTTCTTGTTTTTGACAAAACACTCTCTGGGGGACTTATCCAGAGCTGAGGAGCAACATCTGTGGAGACCGAGCGGCAAATACTTGGGTCTCTTGGCTTGGTGAGCACAGAACCAGCAGGCAGCCATTTACCTCTCATTTCTGTCCTACTGCTGAAGGAATGCTGGCCAGGCCCTCCCTGTTCATTCTTCCTCTTCTCTCTCTCTCTCTCTCTCTCTCACCCCGTCCCCCCTTCAGTCTCCCTCTCCTCTCCTTCTCCCTCTCCCTGTCTCTGTCTCACCCCTGCACACTCTGATTGCTGTGGTGACCAGATCCTGCAGAAATAAAACAGGTCTGGAAGCCTATGTGTCCAGACTGCATACTCCTCATTCTCTAATTAAACCACAAGGTTAAGAAAGCATCCACCAGCTAATGAGCTCAGAATGCCCTGCCTTTTGTCACCTGGGCTTTCTCCATCTCTGTGCAGGTATTCCTGAGAGAGCAGCCATTTATTTGGTGACGCCGATGTGCCGGATGTTTCACATGTGATCTCATTAGATCCTCACAACATTCCTGCAAGGTAGGTCTCTTTATCTCCATTTAACAAAGAAAGATGCCGAGACTCAAAGAAGTTAAGTAAGGTATCCAAGGTCAACAAGCTCATCAGCGGTAGGGGGAGGCTTTGAACCCGTGCTCTAACTATCCCGAAGCCCGTATGTTTTCCATTATTCATACTATCTTTGGAGAACTGAAAAGGCTGAAAGTTACAGAGTCAGCCCATGTCACAGCAGGGATAAAATTCGTGGAAGCCGGAAAATATGCACTATATGGAAAGAATTGCTAAAATGGGTATGTTCGATGTTCCGAGAATTTATAAAACCTGAAAAGTATATGGTGGCTACAAGGTGAAAATGACCCAGAACTGGAAAAGCTGCCTAATTTCTCACCAGTGTCCCTTGTCTTTACTCTCCAGGGATCAACGGTCTTTCTCAGTTGCGTTCTAACCTAAGCAGAGATGCTTCCCTATTTCCCAAAGTCACCTATTTACCTGTGGTTCCGACTCCCACTCGAACCCGCACTTTAAAAATCTTCTCTTAACCTCTTCTCTTCCTTCTGGACTGTGAAGTACGACCAGGAAGAAGGAACAAGACTCTGCCTACACCCTCGACTCGTCTGACTACACATAAATGATTACTTCTAAAACCATGTCGAATGTAATAAAACAATGACGGTTCTTTTTTTGACTGGTCAACTTGACACTTAAAGAGTAGGTTTTCCTGCCCGTTTCCCTGTTTGACTGGTGCTCTTGGCGTTGTGAATAAACAGAGCTAATGACAACACCCATCGGAGCGAAGCACTCAGAGTGGGTGATAAAGTCAACAAGAAGATGAAAACAAGATCGAACGCAGATAAGCCGCCCGGAGTTGGCTACGGATTCAAAGTGGACATTGTGGCTCATCCGTCTTCCCCCTCAGCTTTCCGCCCCAACAGCATCCCTTGCTTCGGCACTCACGGCAAGGTCGGAACTCAGGAGGGAAGCTCGGGGGTCAGGTACAGCACACGAATGTGTAGCACAGACAATCCGACTGGGAGAAATGCGAAGACGCGGTGGTACGTTCTTAATGAAGCCTATGAGAGAACAAAGGAGGGAATTTTAAGTCAAAACAAACTATCGAATAAAGGTCATACTCTAGAAGAACAGGCAGACGTAAATGATCGGCTTCCCCTAGGCAAACTCTCTCTGTCTCTCTGTCTCTCTGTCTCTCTGTCTCTCTCTCTCTCTCTCTGTCTCTTTCTCTCTCGAGCCCAGCCTAGGAGGTTCTCGAGTCTATTGTTCAAAGACTGGAACTTGTTTTCCTTGGATTAGTCTCACTCCTATCTTTTCCTTGCCTCTTTCCAAAAGAAAGTAAAAGACGCTCAGGTTCCCCTACAGCACCTCAGTGAGTCAGTCAGGATTACAACCGCATCTTTTAAATTGCCCAACCCAGTTGAAAGGCTGCCATGAAAGCAGCTTCTACAAGCACAAGCTGGGCTGTCTTTTTCCTTTTCTTATGTTGCAAAATGTGAATGAGGAGTTGCCTCCAAGGGCATAATTAGCATAAAAACTGCTGAAGCAGAGAGGATACAGGTAGGCGACTGTCCTCACGGAAAATGTCGCTGTTGTCCCCGTCAGGAATGGGTATGTTGAGACTACGATAAGCAGCTTTCTGCCGACAGATGGGAAAGGGTTTCACACAGCTCCTAGTACATGAGAATGGCTCAAAATGTGTTTGCTAGATTGGACTCCTCTCCATAAGCTCCTTCGCAGTCAGTAACCAACCGTGGCTGCCTGCTCTTCCTCAGCCTCCACTGTTCGAATGTTCCTCTCGTCACTTGGATTTCGGTCTCGTCACAGATCCCGCTGTTTCTCAGCCTCTCCCTCCTCTCCCGTAGTTATCACCCTCCTAAGGAGCCTTTTCAGACATTTTTAATTGCTCCCCCGTGACGTGTTAATACCACAGGTATATCGTTGTATCAGTTTATACACTGTATGTATATTCCTACTTCATACTTTAAAATATGAAGTCGTTTTTCACCCCCCCCAAGAACCATTCTCACTCCTGTTGAGAAGGCATGTCCTACCGGACCAGAGGAGCCTGATCTAGGACACAAGAGAAGCAGATCACAGAACTAGATGAGACATGAAATCAGTTTGGGAAAGAAGCCAGGCAGGTGGCAGGCATAGGCATTTGTTTAGAACAGACTCAGGATGGGTCAAGACAGACAGCTGGCAGTAGAGCTTGGCCAAGCAGGACACAGGTTGGAGAATGCAGCCGAAAGCAGTTTGGGTGGGGGACAGGAGAGTAAGGTTCCAGGCAGGCAGAGGCGTGGGGCATTGTGGTTCACTGGGTCAGAGAGCGCCTCATACGGAGAAATCCCATCATCCAGGAAAGTTCCACGGAGGAGAAACTGAAGCGAGATGAGCCGTGTCGCCCTTGAACCCAAGGACCCCTAGGCTTCTGGGCTGGCTGTACCCCGTTGATGAAGCATCTGGTTATTACTGGGGATACATCCAGCGGGTCCCCATATGCCCTGAAAACTGCTCACAGCTCCCTGGATTTCAAACCCTCTGTATCAGATGAAAGAACCAAGCCTTCCAACCCGACTTGGAGCTTGGCTATGGTATCCTCGGGCATTCAGATCGATCGATCAGATAAGAAGTCTGGTTTTCCTCTTCTTCAAGTCACTTATCTTCCGGAGGTCCTTCTTCTCCTGATGTAAAAACAGGAGTAGACCCAGGGCCCCGACCGAACACATTCAAAGTTGTGCTTCCTAAAATCGGTCGGACCTCTGAAAGGTCAAAGCCAATGGCCTTTCTCATTGATTTCCCAGGTCAGCGTCTTGGCGGTCTTTGGTGCTACGGCCCTTGCTCTCCTCTTTAATTAGAGATCAGTCACTCTAACTCTGGTCTCCATCTCACTCTGGCTTCCCTGAGACTCCTAACACTCTCTGAAGGTGTCTCTGTCTCCTCCTTCCTCCCTATCTTTTCCCAAGGGCACCCTTTATCTTTGGTTTTCCTATGGCCCTCCATGCTCCTGCCTGCGTACGTTCAGTTTAATTGAACAAACATTCTCAAGCACTTGCTAGATGCCTAACAGTATTATAAACAAGATATGGTCCTTGCACACCCCTGTGGGCGAACAGATATGTATATGACCAAGCAAAACACAATGTGAGATACGTCGTACAGATATGTACAAAATATCTTAGCGACCCGAATGTGGAAGCGACTCATTCGTCTTGAGGACATCAGAAAAGGCATCGCAGAGGGGACTTTTTTGATTCGTTCCTTGAAGAATGAATAGAGATTCATACAATAGTAAAGTTGGAGGAAGAACATTACAGATAGATAGATGAGGATGGGAAAGGCCTGGGATGATCAGGAAGGCTTAGAAAGTTCGTGCGAGTCGAGAGGAAGCAGGTGTGAGACGGGGTCACGAGGAGTAGGGGGCGGGAGTGGAAGGAGATGACCCTAGAGAGTCCAGGATGCGCTGTCGCTTCAGTCACCATTTAAATCTATACCTTGATGTCACAGGAAAATTGGTCATGACAGCGCCTGGCACATGGATTTTTAAAAAAATTAATTTAGCTCTTATTTACTATATGTCATGTGTTATACGAGGTGCTGGCCATACAAAGATAAATAAGCTGCCCCGCGCCCCCCGCCCCACCAAGAGCTCAAAGTATAGTAGAGAAATAGACATGTTTAAAAAATTAATATATGCAATGCAAGCTCGTCCATGTAGTCATGGGGGCATGCATGGGACATGAAATAGTGACTGGCTCTGAGTGCAAGGATTAGCAGAGGACGCGTCAGAGAAAAAGTGGAATCTCAGCTGAGCTTTAAGAGAAGCTCAGTGGGAGCTGGATGGTGAGGCAGGCAGGATAACGGCTCTCCAAATATGCCCCTGTCCTAAACCTGTGAATACGTTACCTTACATGGCAACGGGGACTTTGCAGATGTGATTAAATTCGGGGAAGAAGGAAAGATGATAGATTATCCAGGTGGGCCTGATGTACTCACCAGGATCTTTACATGAAAGGTGGGCAGGAGCGTCAGAGGCGGAAGAGACGAGACGATGGAAGCAGAGGTGAGAATCGACCAGAACACGTGGGCAGCCTCTAGAAGCTGGAAAAGGTAAAGAACAGATTTTCTCCCTGAGCCTCCAGAAGGCCTGCAGCTCTGCTATCAATTTGATTTGTGCCCCATAAGGCTCGTTTCGGACTTCGGATACCCAAAACGTAAGATGATACATTTGTGTCACTTTTAAGCCACTCAGTTTGTGGTAATTTGTTGCAGCAGCAACAAGAAACTAGTAGATGGAGTCGTAGGTGGGCATGGAGATGGAGATGCTTTCGGCAAAAGGAGCAGCAGACGCACGGGGGCACAGACTAGCGTGGCACACCCTTGGGGCAGGGGTGACAAGTAGTTTAGTGTCACTGAGGTTTATGGATCACTAGGTAAGGAGCAGAAGAAAAGGCTGGAGGGTGAGACAAGTACCAGATGATCATAGGGCCTTGTCGGGGGCTGATTATTTATAGCTTAGTTATTGCTTAAGCTTATGAGGTAAATTGAGAGCCATTTAATGGTTTTAAACGATAAAGTACAAATGCCAAATTTTCAGTTTCGAAAGAAAGTTTGAACGGGGGTCGGGGGGTGCGGGGATGTGAGAAGCCTGGGGCAGGGAGACTGTTTAGGAAGCTGTTGCCAAAGTTCCTGGGACGGGTGCTACAGCTTGACCAGGTGAGTGGGAGAAAGAGAAGTCAGAATAGAGATATTTAGAACTTGGAGAGTGACAGAATGCTGGGGACAAAGACGAAAGGAAGAGTCAAGGATGACCCCAGAATTCTGCATTGGACCTTGACAGATAGCCACACTCAGATGGGAAAACTGGAGGTTTCTCTCAATATTTCTCAGCTCTTTATTGTCTTTATTTTAGTGTCCACTGGGCTGATTGGTCCTACCATCCTGTATTTAGACTGTCTTTAAGTTCTTACAGCTGCTTTTTCTAATAATAGCCATTCCCCTCCTCAATCTATCCTCTATGTTGTTGTTAGAACAACCGATTCGATATTCAATAGATACTTACTTAGTGCCTACCATGCACGTGCCAGGTACTGTCACTCACTGGGGGAATATTGCAATGAACAAAACGATTTTAAAAATAAACTAGCCCACGTTCGATCTAGAAGTTCCGTTTAGAAGATAATTTCGTACATTTCCATCACCAATTCCCATCTTCTACAACGAATTCCAATTTCCTCTCACTTTACGTCCAGAGTTTTTGGTGTGTGTTCAAACTCTCTGTCCGTTACCTTGTCCTAAACAAACTACGAGTTGAACTTAGAAATGGGTTGTGATCTGAAGCGGTGAGTCTCAAACTATCTGTCGGTTTGTTGTTGTTGTCGTTATTGTTTAGTTTTTTAAAAAACTTCCAGACTCTTGGGATCTGATACCTGGTCCTCCTGCGCATGACTAGGGCACAGATCATGCCCCGTGTGACTCACTGTGCAAATTTTGCACCCCCCCAAAATCGCTCACGCCCTGCCCGACCACGAGTCCACTCATGACACGTTTGTATGTCACAGTATTCTAAATTTGCTCCGACAATTTTTAAGTGCTTCCTCTCAATTTCTGGACTCTCGATGTCAACCCTATCCACCAACCACGCTTCGAGTCTCCACACTTACCAAGTCCTTTAGTAAAACCATTTTTTGAGAAATTCGGAACAAATTACACGGCGATTTCATTTTTTGCTAGCCCATTGGAGCCTGCATTGGACATGCTCGCTTATAGTTTTCCTATCAATAGACCCGAGACCATGTGGAAGCAGAAAGAAAGGGCTCTAGAACTTCTGTTTGGCACGTCACCTTTTAACAAAGCAAATACTTCTTATTTTTCCTTCATTTTCATGTTTTCCTTCTACTTCTTTAGTCAGTTACCTCCTTAACCCAACCCCAACTCATACAAATAAAGAAGACAATCAGTGTGAAAACCCCTCAATTCTTTATCAAATTCTTGCCGGAGAGAGTCAGTCCAACCACCTGGATGTCCCTAGCCCTAAACAGATGAAGCCATTTAGCATAAATTACAAGTTGATTCAACCTCGGGCTTATGGACTGGATGGGACCAGGAAACATAAGGAGTCTTTCGTTCCAGGTCCGCGCCGGGGCCGGCCCATGCTGGGCTTCCTCCAGCCCCCAGTGAGCACGTTCGCAGCCTTCCCTTACAGCTCTTCCAGGACCGTTTGGTCCGGCATCGTCCTTAGCCCTTCTTCGCTTGTAACGCCATTAACTCTTTCTTCCCCGTGTGTCTAAGCTCCCTCATCCCGCGGCTTCCGTGCGTCCGTGCGGGGTTTGCCCCTGCTGCTTGTCCACTCCAGTCTAGTACCTGGCTTCTCACCCCCTCTCTCTCCTCCTGTCCCCAGGGCCTCGTGCTGGGCCCCCTCTCGTTCTCACGTGATCTCCAGCTGCTCTCCTCTGCTCTTAGGACTCAGTGGCCATTCTTGACCTATGCTCTTTCCTGAGCACGAGACACATAATTCCAACTGCTTCTCCAGGATCTTCCTACAAATACTTTGCGAGCATCACAAAGTCGACTTAACGTTATTTCCCCCCGGACCTCTTCTTCCTGCACGGCATAGCAAGACATCGCCGCCCTTTTAAACATTCAGG